>NC_133288.1:14488755-14790386 GCF_005239225.2 Populus alba
AATGTATTACTTGTCATTGCCTCTTTGTCATGCTTTTGTCAAATGCTTTATCTTTTTTCAAATCTATGGGCTCTCCTCCCGTTTTGAAAAATATATAAAACTTTTCAAGAAATATCTTTTATTGCCCCTAGTGTGGAGTGTGATCCTAGTCCGGGTTTTTTATAAAGAACAAAATTCACCAGCTCAAACCGGATCACCAACAGTAACTCTTTGGAGAGTGAATTTTTTTTTTTTTTTTGGCATGAACATTGTTAGAAATTTACATGTGACTTATCAATTCATTATATTATCTAGAGGTAAGGTTGTACTTTCAAGGGTAGCTTTTCTTAAATTTTATCTTTGACCGATTTATGATATTTTCTTTGTAACCACTCAACCTTGTTTAAAAATTGCATAATCTCATCATTTATTTAAAGAAAAGGTGGGCTCAAAGACAAACACAAAATCTAGCTGACATTATGAGCCTTGATCGTCAACTAGGGAAAATAAAAGCAAATAAAAGCAATAACAAAAGCATGCTAAGGCAAATAAAGTCGGTTTACATTTTGAAAACTACGGGAACTTCTTGGGTCACCCCGTTCTGAAACTTCTCTACTTGCGTAAAAAGGTCTTGGTGGAGACTTCTTCTAGTGTGTGGACAATCAACCGTAGCGGTGCTTCATCTTCTTCCCCCACGTGTGTTTCCTTGTCATCTCCTTTGATCTCACCTTCTTTATTATTGACAATTCCTGACCAAGGTTTTCCAACCCTTTATCCACTATTACTTGCGTCGTGACTAGGCAATGGTTTTGAACTGATGTTGGGTGGGTCTTCGAATGACACCCATCCTATCCTAATGAGCTCCAACAACCTTTTCTTGAAAGCGTAGCACGTTTCAAGACCATGCCCAGGGATACCAGCATGGTACTCGCAAGTCAACTCGGGCTTGTACCAGATGGGGAATGGTGGTTGTAGTGGTAATGTGGGGATAAGAGCTATTTGTCCAATGCTTAATAGTTTGGCATACATGTCCTTCAAAGGCATGGGTAATGGTGGTAGTTGTTCTGAAATGTATCTTGTGTTTGGTCTTTGGTGGTTGTTTTGGTTATTTAGCTGGTTATTTGCTCGATTAGGTGAAAAAGGTTTGTTAAAGTTTATGTGGGCAACATGAGAGGTAGGTATTTGTGGGTTATATGAATCCATTATCTTGCCATTGGACCCACCTTCAAAGTTGTGACCTTCTATTTTTCTTCCAATAAAACCCTTTGTTTGCACTGGCTCAACTATGCGTCCAGCTTTAATCCCTTGCTCTATTCTTTCTGCTATGCGTACAACATCATAGAAATGCTGAGCTGAGCTACCCATTAAATGCTCATAATACGGTGCCTTGAAGGTGTTGGCAAACAAAGTCACCATCTCTGTTTCTATTAAAGGGGGTTGGACATGCATTGCCTCATCCCTCCACCTTTGCGCATAGGCCCTTACCGACTCTTGGCTCCTTTTCTCCATTGACATTAGACTTGTTCAATCGGGAGCGATTTCTATGTTAAACTTGTATTGCTTAAGGAATGCCTCCACCAAGTCTCTCCAGCTCCTGATCCTGACACTATCCAACCTCATGTACCAGCTCAAAGCGGATCCTGCGAGGCTATCTTGAAAGAAATAGATTAGCATTTTATCATCGCGGATTACCTCCGCCATTTTATTGCAGTAGGATCGAAGGTGAGTGTTTGGGCATTCCAAACCGGTGTACTTAATGAAATCGGGTATCCTAACATCCTTAGGCACCACAATGTTCGGTACCAAACATACTTCGGTTGCTCGCATAGGGTCAAACCAATCATTACCCTCAACTGCCCTTAATCTTTCTTCTAAAGCCCACAGTTTGTCATGGTCCATCAAACTAGGAGATCTATTATCCGGGGTTCTCTCCGCTGCTAAGTCAACAGTGATTGGAGGATGAGTTGGTTGGATAGGGGTGATAGGCACAAAATGCTGCTCATTGGCCGAGTTTGCCCCCTGGTTTTGAGATGCTTGAGGGACGTGAGCTGCTGGCGCTCCTTCAAGCGGTTGTGCTGATGTTCCCTCCCCATTCCTAGCTCTTAGCAGTTGTTCGAGTAGATCGGTTAGCCGAGCAACTTCATTTTTTATGGATTCTAACTCGGTCTGATAATGCGCCTCTAAGTGTGCTCTTTCTTCGTTCTCCATCCTTGATCTGGACCTGGCGTGGTGGACTTTAGATGTGGGACCTATGTTTCACGATCTGGCGTGCATATGATAATTAAAAAACAAAATGCGTGATGAAAATATGATGCACATGTGATGTGTATTTTTCTAGAGCTGATTCATGCCTTTTGTAATCCTTTTGCCAAGTTCTTATCATAACAACTTACTAAAACAAAAACGATTTCATCTCAAAAACTTGTATTGATGAGTTTAACATTATTAATCTAGATGCAAATGAAGGTAAAATACACATTCTAAGGACAAGCTCTATTTATTAAGTGAGAGTGGGTAGATTTTCTATCTAGTCTTGAAGGGTCTCATATCTGCCCAGTGACGTTCTTCGTAAAGACAGTATAGGGGCGTTGCAAGGAACAGTTAAGGCACGTATGCCCACTCTTGCCAAGCAGGCACTCAGATATGAGTTGGGTGTTTCACACATTTGAACCCTGACCAATAGTCTTAGGGCAAATCGCTAATTCCCCACTTAACTTAAGGCTTGTGTGTGCTTCTCAAGATAAAAACAAGTGATGCATGAGACAATTTTATACAATGCATGAATAATACGTGTAAAATAAAAAAACAAATACGCAAATAAATAAGAGGAAAGGCATATTAACAATAAACACATAAAAACACAAACAAATCAGACAAAAACAAAGCTTAGTCTACAAGGTCCCCAGTGGAGTCGCCATTCTGTCGCACGTGTGCGGCGTCGCGGCGAAAATATATCTATGTATTTGTTTCCATTTTAAATCTAGAAATGTAAATCTATTTCTATGTGGAAAATGTGGGGAGACAATAAATTCTTGTCTTTGATCGGTGAAAAATGGAATGGGAGTCGCCACCTAGTATTTTGGTCACTAGGAACCCTAACTGGTCTCAGAGATCGGGTACGGAGACTGGTTGCGTAAAGGGAAGGTATTAGCACCCCAAATACGCCTTACCTAAGGTAAGCTGCATTGTTTGATTGTCTGATAAAAACTAAGGTGTTATTGTGTTTCTAGTTGTTGGTCAGTCCATGGTTCAAGAAAAATCCTCCTCGGTAAGGAGGTCTTTATCTTATCAGGTAAAATCCTAACCGTTCTAACGTCTATACAAAAAAACTTTATTTTTAATATTAGAAATACGCTTTACGTATAAATTCATAATCCCAAATACTACAAGAAGACAAAAAGAATTTTTTAGAATTTTTGAAATATTGGCCTAGTTCTCATGGCTTGAATAAACTGGTTATTAAAGCCAAAATGCATGCTAATACATATATTATTTTGAAATTTCCTTTGTTGTGTGAAAATATGATGTCATAATATTTATATATATATATATATTGGAGAGACTAGGCCGTATGCATTAAAATAAATTTTTTTTTTTTTATGTATATATATATATATATATATATATATTTTGATGTTTTGACGAAAACCGGGTATCTTAATATTGAATTTGTATCTTTAGAGTATAAAAATACAGCCCAATATTAAGCCCTTTTAATAAAAATATGCAGGAAAATCAACAATATTTTTAAGGATTTTTTAGAATTTTTTTTGAAAGAAAAACTTTTTTCTTATTTAAAATTTTTTGATGTTTTGACGAAAACCGGCTATTTTAATACTGGATTTGTATCTTTACGGTATAAAAATATAAACCAATATTAAGCCATTTTGATAAAAATATGCAGGAAAATCAAAAATATTTTTCAAGGATTTTCCAGAATATTTTTTTTGATTATATATATATATATATATATATATATATATATCCACATATATTTAAATAATATAAAACAATATAATAAATAATATAATATATTATGTGGGCTGGGCCGACCCAACTAACTGGGCCGGACTCAGACCAAAAAGGTTGGGCCGATCTCGGCCCAACAAGATTTCTCTTTAGTCTGGGCCAGACCCGGCCCAGACATGCAAGGCTGAGCCAGAATCGGTCTGGCCCAGGAATACATCAAAGCTGGGCCAGAAGCCTGGCCCAGCGAAAGACCCAACGGGGGGGGAATTATTTTTCCCCTCCCCTCCTCCTGCATGCAGAACGATTCTGCATGCAGGAGGAACACTCAGGCAGCAAAATAATGTAGGGGAAAAGAAAACTTTACCTGGCGCGGAGGAGGCGGTGCTGCTGGTCGGACTGCTTCGCTGGTGGTGCTGCGGTGGAGGCCGGTGGCGCTGTCGTGGCTCACGGACGGCGACTCCAGCAGCGGTGCTACTGCTTCAAGCGGTTCGACGACGTTCCCTCGGTTCGTTGCTTTGCTTTTGTTTTTGTTTTCTAAGTTCTCTCCCGGTTTCAAGCTTTCCCTTCCTCTCCGTTTGTGTTTATCAGTGGTTCTCTTTTGTTCGGTTCGTTCTCTCTCCTCGGTTCGTTCTCTATTTCTCTCCGTTTCCTCTCCGTTCGTCCCTCAGTTCCTCTTTGTTCCACCTGTGCGGCCTGTTCAGTCTCCATTTATAGGGGGTAAGGGAGCGGGGCACCGCCGGTCGGTTGGCCAGTGGGTGCGACTGGCAAGGCGCGACTCCCCCGACTTTTCATCATGAGAGGGCGTGGGGTTTCGGGTCGTGGCAGGCGTTGGTGGAGGAGAGAGGCAGCAGCATTTAAAGAATAAAACAAAAATCTTTCTCTCTTCCCCTGCTGCACGTCCAGGGGAAGAAGAAAGAGGAACAGTGTCTCAAAACGACACCGTTCTGAGCTTTTCCCTTTTTTTTTTTTTTTTAGAACATGAAACGACGTCGTTTTGGACAAAACGCGCCGTTTCATTTAAATGGCGCCAGCACGTCAACTTTCAAATCAGCCCTCAATTATATTTTGTACATTTCAATTGCATCCCTTTCAATTTCCGTCTCCGCCCCTCTTGTTGGCCGCGTTTTTCACTTTGGTCCTTGGTCTCTGATTTATGCAATTTGACCCTCAATTAATCAATAAACTTCTAATTTCTTCAATTAGGCCCCTGAATCAACTCAAAACAGCCCCTTTTAACTTCGCGCCTTTTCCAAATTGGTCCCTGGTTTCGGATTTTCACAATTACGCCCCTAATTGGCCATTAAACTTCAATATTTATGCAATTAAGCCCCTGATTTGACCTAATAAATTCCTAAAAAATATATTTTGGCCCCAGAACTTAAATTTCTTCTAATTAAAGTCCAAATTGACTTAAAAATCAATTTTTCTTGCACTCAAATCCTCTATAAATTCAATTAAAAATCCAATTAAGTCCATAAACCTCCAAATTTGGACTTTTCTCCTCAAAAAACAAATTTCTTATCCACCAGGGCTCTCATCATTCAAGAATATATTGTCAAAAATTCATCTTTGTATTTTTAACCTCCTTGACTAATTTTTTCTGACCATTTTCTGGGCGCTTCATGCCTCCTGTTATTTTTCTAACCTCTTTTGGCTATTTATTTTATTTTTTGTGGGGACCCAAAAATGGGTTACAACACCTATGATCCAGGTCAGGGACTAAACTAGACTTAATATATTCAACCTAAATGTAAAATTAAAAAAAATTAAAAATTAAACAAAAAGGTCCAAAAAAGAGCCTAAGCGTGTGGGTGGGCCTTCAAGCCTAGGCTCGCACGCTTGGGTTTAGTTTTAAATTCTTTTTTATTTTTTACAAGGATGGACAACAATATTGTTTGAAAAAAAGACAAACAACACGTCACATGTTGATGCAAATGATGTGTTGCCTGCGAGTCTAAATTTTAATCATCACTATAGTGATAGGAAAATCAGGGCAAAGTTTTTTAGAATCTAAAACATGATTTTAAGCCATTTCAACCTAGAAACTCATTATCAATACCTCTATTACTCCTACAAACCAATCCATGAACCAAAATAACCCTAAAAAGTTTAAAAAACTGAAATCAAAATGGGTTAAATTTATTTTCCTCGACTTAAATCTATTTTTCAGGCAATATTGAGGCTCCAAATAATCATCACCAAACCACTCATGTCGCATGAAACACGTGGATATAAAGAAGAACCATTTTGGTGGTAAAACAATGGCATTAATGGTGACTTTTTCTCTCATCGCTGGAATTCAACAATCTCTCTCTCTCTCTCTAGTTAGGGATTGAAAAACAATTAAAATGATTTTTGTACCAAAATGAAAATTTCAAAGTTTAAAGAGACCTAAATTGTATTATTTTTAAAGATTGAAGACCTAAGTGTATTTTGTTTTCAAAAATAATAAACACACCGCTCATTATTAGTACCTTTTTTTTACAAGACACAATAAAATGATTTGAGTCTACCTGTATTAACCTGAAAAATATTTAACATGAGTCATAAGACTAGAATAACCTCAAAATAAATCATGAAGTCTAATTCATAATCAACTCCATGTTGAAGGATAAAATTAAAAAACAATATCAATTAAAAAGATAAAAAAATTCAAGTTAACTCGTCAAACCTGTGATACATGTTATGAGACCGAGCTAACCACGTTTAAAGCAAATCACAATAAATTATAAAGTCTAATTTCTAATAAATTAACTGTTGAAGTTTGATATTAGAAAAAAAAATAGATTTATAAGAAAAAAAAATAAAAAAATTATTAAAATAAATAGTATCCTGTGACAAGATAGTTTTAGTTTATTCTATAATTAATTAACAGAAGTCTAGATGTTACCTTCTTCCCCGAAAATGGCGAAGCACCAGCTGAACATGTGGCCTTGCCTCAAACAAAACGTTGACATTACAATATATTAGAGGGGACCAGGGAGGGGTCGTATGTAAATTGCGAAGAGAACAATCTTATTTTGAGTTTTGGTGATGCTTTCATGTTTGTTCATTGTGGTTTTCTTGTGGGCACGCATTAAGAATCTCTTGCCGTTGGTGCTTAAAATTAATTGGTGTAAAAAGGATTCAACCTGATTAGTGATTCCAGGAGAGTCTCAAGGGTCCCTGTTTTCTTTCAACTCAGCAAAGAGGCGTATAAAAAGGGGAAAACTTTGGACTTGGAGCCTTGGCTTTTGAGCTCCGTGTGGGTCTCACACACTAACCGAGAAAAGAAAAATCTTATTACAAATTTTAAATAATAAAATTTAATTATTCAAATTTTAAATTTATTTTTAAAATGGTTAATTCAAATTTTATAAATATTAGATTATTAAAAATTTATATAATTAGTAATTTTAAAACTCGTAAAATTAATCAAAATATATACAAATTAACTCAAATATTCACATTAATAATAATAAAAAAATTTTATTACAAGCTAGAATAGGAGAGAATGGGTCGTTTAGCTAGTGTGCAAGTAACCATTTGGTGGCGTCTCATGAGATGACTTGATCTCAAAATGAAAGAATTTGCCTAGGATTTGATGTAAGAACATCAACAAGATACCCTTCATGTGCAGGGTCGGTGGCCCTTTGCATCGCAAGCATTGAGCATGTGGCTTCGCAATTCAAGATCGCCAATTAATTTCGCTTCTCCTCGAATTTTTATTGTTATACATGCAAGTAAGGAACTTGAACGTAAGATCTTGGAAGGAAGCACACCGGTGCCAATCTTAACTCCAAAATCAACTTCTTCGCGTGTGTCCGATGACTAGAGCGAAAGAACGAGTGCTTTCTTGACGTGTGGAATTAAGACGAGCACAATTGATTTATTTCTTTTCTCGGCCTCCCTTTCTGCTGACCAGCTCCTGTAGGTCCTCACAGCGTGAGAATTGGATCGTCTGCCATCTCTTATCTTATTTTGAAAAAAAGAATTTTGAAAAAAAAAAAAAGGGCATCAATAATAAACTGCTGGAAAGAGAATGTTGTTATCAGCCCGCAACCTCAATAATCATATCTTTCCAAGGGAGGGATGTGAAATTAATACATTACTTTTCAAACACGGGACGACACCTTAAAAAGATAATCCAGATATTAACGTGTCCAATAAAAGACCCTCCCCTCCTCACTCATGTTTGACGCCTGTGGTGTTTTGTGGCACTTCTGCCTAGCCCATCGCCTCTAATTAATTCCCTCCACAAGTATGACAGCAAGCAAAGGAGGCACTTCGTCATCGCAATCAAGCCCTGAATGTTGCATGTGTGGCGACTTTGGTCTTCCTCATGAGCTTTTCCAGTGCAAAGTCTGCCAATTCAGATCTCAACACAGGTACCCTTGTAATAAAATCAAATAAAAAACCTTCAAGCTCTTTCCTGAATTTTATTTATTTGTCAAGATCAAGATTTATCAATCTGGGGATTCTCAAATCGAGCTCCTTGCCTAATTTCCCACAGGTATTGTAGCAACCTGTATCCAAAAGCAGAGTCTTACCAAGTCTGCAATTGGTGCCTGAGCCATGAAACCAAAGAAAAATCACAGAATTCTTCAAATTCTTCATCATCAAATAAAAATAACAGCGGAGATGACAGCAGGAACAACAAGAAAAAGAAGGGTGACAATCAAGCAGGCCCATCAAAGAACCATAGAGGAACTTTGCGGTTGCAAATCAATAGCCCCATCAAGAAACAAAGGTCGCCAGAGAGATCACCATCAACCCGAAGGAGACTAATCACAAATGGCAAGCTGGAGGAGAAGCTTAGAAGGACAAGATCGGAGGAGATGTCAAACAATGGGTTCACAAAACAAGTGTTTAGAAATAAGGTGAGAAGGTATAAGCTCTTAGACGAGGTTTCAAGTTGATGATCATGATTCATCACTATTAATTCCTCTCAAAATAATAAGCAAGAATATGGATTGATGATGCTTATCTGCAATGCTACATGTACACAGTGTAGAGATCGTTATGGTTTTGTTTTCTTGTGGGAATCTTGTTCCCAAAAAGAACAGTTCATAGATGTAAATACTGGTGATAAGTTCAATGAATGGAATATTGGAACCCAGAAAAGATTGTGAGATGTGGAGTGAAAATAGATGCCCATATCTATATCATCATCGTCATCATACCATCCAAATTTGGTGACCAATATTATGGTCCATGTGCGAAACAAGGATGATGATACCAATTGAAAAGACAGAAATTAGGGCTCAATTCCATGGGTGAATGGTGTTGATAGCCTACCAAGTCATCATTATCCTCATGACGGTCGTCTCTATTGACATGCCTACAAATCTTCCACTCTTCAAACAGCCTCCCAAGTTCGAGACTGTTCTTTACAACACCAACAAAATAAAATCATTAGAGTCTCCACTGTAATCGTACCGGTAAGCATAGACGGAATTAGTTGCAATCTCAATCATGTTAATCTACACTAGGAAGTTTCTTCATTTCGATGGTGCTTCCCAGCTAGGTAAGGTGCTACGCGTACATATATATACGGGTGGTTGACAAAAGTCTTGCCCACACAACATGATTTTGAGGTCAACACCTATACATATGTGTATGCTTCACTAGCAGAACATCATAAGAGACTCTAATATTGCTGCGCGGCTGGAATATTTTGGACTTCAACTAATGAAATGGATCTCGGATTCCACGGTAAAGGGTTGAAAGTTGGTTGGGAAAACTGAGAGTGTACTTTACTTTACTGGGAGACTGAAAATTATATGTTTAATTGCTGGAGAAAAATGTCTTAAACTCCCCATCGTGATGCTATTTTCATTTTGTTTCTTGTGATAGCTAATGACACCCTTTGCAGACATTTTCCACAAAGTAATCACTGATATTGATCTTAAAATGACTTCTCCACTTTCGCAATTCTAAATGCTTTCCATGGGAATTTGAGCACCAGTCATCGAAACGAACTCATAACCAAAGATACGAGTCATGGAAGTTGCAACAGATGCCTTTGAAATGCCAGCAAAGACCCTAGCCACTGCATGTTTTCGCCTTCAGAAGAGGAACGCGAACCCGAGTCTATAATCTTCTGTGCTTCGCTGGGTTTTTTGGAAATCAATCGGAAGAATAAGAAACAGGCAATGACTTGGTAAAAGTCTTTGTGGAATGCTTGTGCTGTAATTTGGCCACAACCATTCTTCACGGCATTACATAAGATACACATTTCTTTTGCTGTCGCCATCTGCTTTTACGTTATGACGAGTGCAAAGGTAATTTACTAGATGTGTGCCCGAGTTTTGCTGCGGGCTGAATTATTTTTTCTCATGTAAAAATTGATATTTAAGTATTACTAACAAGTTTAAAAGAATGAAGAAAACTTTATGTTCATCCGACTATATCAATTAAATTGATTTTAATTTAATTAGTTAAATAAAAAACAACAATAAAAAATAAACAAAATAAAAGGATTACAATAAGTCGATAAAAAAGTATTTAAAAAAAACAATGTAGCTCAATTATTATCCAATTAAATATGAAATGACAAAATTAAGTTAAAAAATTTAACAAAAAATAGCTCGAGTCAACCCAAGTTAGCATTACAAATCTATAACATGTGTAATAAGGACTGAGTCTGCCTAGATTAACCTGCTAAACCTGCAACCCTAGTCATCAGATTGGGATAACCCAATAGAAAAAAACAAAGTTCATTAAAAAAAAAAAATCAACATCGAATGATGACAACTAAAAAGAAATTAAGTGAAAAAATATATGTTAACCAACATTAACGTTTTAAACTCGTGACTTGAGTCATTAAATTTGAAGCATTTTATCTAGAAAAACCATGAAACTCAATTATCAATCAATCAAATATTGAAAGATAAAATTAAAAAGCAAATCAATTATATAAAAGGATCTAATATAAAAAAAAAATAACAATTAAAATAATAAAAATCAAAATTGAAATGAAAAATAAATTAGAGGGAAAATATAATTTTTTTATTGAAGGGTGAAATTAAAAGAAAAATCAATTTAACAAAAAAACTCAAAAAAACAATAAAGAAATAAGGACCAAATTGAAAAAAAAAAAAGCATATCATAAATTGAGATTGAAGAATAAGATTGAAAACAAATCAAATTTTACGAAAAAGACACAACAGAAATTTGAAGTTAAAATAATAAAGATCAAAGTTAAAATCTTAATAAATAAGAGAACAACTTTGAAATTTTAAATAGCTAACGTGAATTTCGAGTAAAGAAAAGAAAAAAGATAGGGGAAAAAAAAAAGCATAGTTAAAGACAACCATCCAGCTGCCACCACCACTCACCACCCTACCAAGAAGAAGGTGTCATGATAATCCCATCAACACGATGAAATGAAACTTTTGGTTACTAGGAGGCGCTGCCTGAAAAGTGCAGGCACCTCTTACACATTGACACATACGTTACATGTGCCAACAACCACTTTTAGTTTTTAATTATATTTTATATTTTTAAAAATATCAAATTGTTTTTCAATCAACAAAAAAAAACTAGTATAAAAATATAAAAAAGCTTCTAGATTTCAATTTTTTTAATTTTTAAAGGTATTTTAATTATTCTATTATATTTTTTAAAATATAGAGAGATTTATTTATATACCTTATGAAACGACTTCATTAAGACAGTGCAATAATTTTTGGAGGGAATGATAAAACTCTCATACATAAACAATACCATTAAATCTTTATGAACAAAAGGATCCAATACAAAAAAATAACAATTAAAATAAATGAGGATAAAAAAAAATAAAAAATAAATAAGAGGGCAAGTATAAATTTTTTATTGAATGGTGAAATTAAAAAAAAAATCAATTTAACATAAAAACTCAAAAAAACAATAAAGAAATGAGGACCAAATTAAAAAAAAAACCATATCATAAATTGAGATTGAAAACAAATCAATTTTTACAAAAAAAAAACAACAAAAATTTGAAGTCAAAATAATAAGGATCAAAGTTAAAATCTTAATAAATAAGAGGATAATTTTGAAATTTTAAATAGTTGAGGCGAATTTCAAGAAAAGAAGAGCTAAAAAATGGAAAAAAAAAATATAGTTGAAGATAACCATCCCACTGCCACTACCACCACCACTCGCACCCCCACCAGGAAAAAGGTGTCGAGAAGATCCCACCAACACGATGAAATGGAATTTTTGGTTACCAGGAGACGCTGCCTAAAAAGTGTAAGTGTCTCTCACACATTGGCGCATACATTACATGTGCCAACCACTTTTGGTTTTTAATTATATTTTCTATTTTTTAAAATACCAAATTGCCCTTCAACCAACCTAATAATAATAATAATAATAATAATAATAAAAACTAGTATAAAAATATAAAAAAGCATCTAGATTCCATTTTTTTTTTTAATTTTTAAAGGTATTTTAGTCATTCTATTATATTTTTTAAAATATAGAAAGATTTATTTATATACCTTATGAAAAGACTTCATTAAGACAGTTTATTAATTTTTGGAGGGAATGAAAAAACTCTCATTACATAAACAATACCATTAAATCTTTATGAACAATATTTTTCCAAGTACTATTAGGTTTTGTTAATGAACTCTTCAATTTTGACCACTTGGCAGCCAAAAACATACAAATTTGGAACTGAAAAAAGAAAAAGTGATCACAGGTAAAAGACTTTTAAATCAACTCATTATTTCAACACGATGCTGCAAGTCTATGTTAAAAATCTATTTTTTTTTATTTTTTTCATAAATTAAAATAAATATGTGTAAGGATTTCAATTATTTAAATTCTCAAGTAAAAATTATATTTGTATTCATGTATTTTTTTTTTATGTAAACATGTTGTTTGTTTTTATTTATCAAGAGCATGCTTTTTAAATAAAACTTATCATGATATGAAAAGAAAGTTATAATAAAAAACAAAACAAATCATGACTAGATAATTTTTACATGATTGTATAAAAAAAATAAAGTAATGATTAATTTGAAATTATTACATAAAAATATTACAATAAAGGATAATAAAATAGATATTTTATTTTTATTGAATAATCATGAACAAGATTTGACAAAAGTTATATAAATTAGTTTTTATATATAATTACTCATAAAACAATCTCCAATATTACCATAAAAAAGCAACAATTGTATTTAAAAATTATAGCATAATTGGATAACTTTTGAAATATCATTTTAATAATTTTATTTAAAAATAAATTAATTTTAAAATAAAGAAATTAATTAAAAAATGAAAAAAAAATGAGGGGCATTTTTAAAGAATATCTTAGACACGTTGTTGGGCTTAGAAGATCTAGCTCATACACCTAATCTAAAAAAAACAGAAACCCAAGTACATCTAGGCTTACAAAGTCAAGCCTATGCGCATGGATTTCTGTTTTATTCAAGATAAGTTCACAGACAACATAAAGATCTACTTGTGCATTTTTCAGTCGGTTTAAGGGACCAATGAAGCAGAGTTCTGACCAAAATTTCAATCTATTTTTATTTAAAATATTATATAAACCCTAATAAATTTATTTTTGTCTTAAAAAACCTTTTAATCATTTCAAAAATAAAATAAAAAAATATTTATGCGCTCGGTCAAATTTTTCTGATATTGACACCAAGATTGACTTTATATATATATAACCATTCAAAATTCTTCTCTCTACTCATTCTTTTTTTTTTTTTTTTTTTTTTGTGGCCGTCTCTGTCATCAATTGATATGCAGGGAGTGAAATACAATGAAAATAAAGATTTAAAACTAAAATGTAAACATCTAAAATTAGAAGGACCAAATAAATGTAAAAAACTTAAGGGATCAATCTATACTGTTTTTTCTTACTGAAGATTGCAATATAACGAAATAGTACAATCTATAAGGAAGAGCTATAAAAAAAAAAAAAAAAAACAAAAAAGAAGCCCCAGTTGTTTTAGTTATACTATAAGGAAGAGCTATATATACTCTTTGAACAAAAATAAAGTAGTAGGTGTTAACTCGACCCAACGATTTTGTTGAGTCATCCATTGCTTCATTAGTTAATATGATGATCCCATCTTTGTATCCCAGAGTTAGAAGAAAAAATTTAAGACGAAGTAGTTATAATTTTTTTTTATATATATATTGAATCAATAATGTTTTGGATTGATTTGGATTAGCCCATATTATCCTGGATTCATAATCTAAATTATAGCTTGGCCGAGTTTAATAACTTTACTTTTTATAAACAACTTCGTATTTAATTATACAATAATTAAAAAAAAAACAGACATTCACAATAAAGATAATAAATATAATTATGGAGAAGAAAAATATCTTTTTTTGTAAGAAAAAATACATTTTTTGATTCATGTAATTTTTTTGTTTTGAAAATAAATGGATATTTTTTATAATTAGCATAGTTCATTGAATAAAAGGCAACAATGATATAAAAATAAATATTCTGAAAACCTATTCCTATTATCTTAATAATTCTGTATCTCATGCTAATATATAATTATACATAAAGTAATCGATAATAACATCATAAAAAAGCCTAATCTTTTTAAAAAGAATGACATAATTTTTTAATAGCAACATGTTTTTTTTTTAATAAAAGGCAGAAATAATTAAAATAAAAGTTTGTTAAAAATCTAAATTATTTTAAATAAGTAGGAAAATATATCTCTTAAATCCAAACTTCATTTTCTTTTTAATGCATCTCTTTATTATTTAACTAAAGCATGATTTTTTTTAATTGGAAGTATTTTTTATTAAAAAATTATTATGATCTCAAAATCAAGTTTTTTAAAATATATTAAAATGATATCTTAATTTTATGAACGTGATTGAAGGAAAAATAAAATTAATTAATGTGATAAAATCTATTAAAAATTTTAAAAAAATTATTTCCATTGAATATTCATGATCTTTATTTTTTTTTTGTATATTAGGTATATAATAATTAAAAAAATATATTAACATTCCCATAAAACCTATAATATTATTTAAAAACTATATAAAAATTAAATAATATTTACAATGTTAAGTTATTTATTTATTTACTCAATCTGTCTAGGAGATTGGGCTTAAGAGCCTACCTCAAATAGAAAGAAGGCTTGGCACATATGGGTATACAAGGCTAGGCCTACCCTGGTCTTTTTTTTTTTTTTTTTTTTAATTTTTTTTTTTATGTTTAAAGATGGATGATGTCATTTACCTTTTTATTTTTTTTTAAAAAAAATTAAAATAAAATTTATGATGTGTCATATATGAAGTGTCATCTAGTTCATATCTTAATTATTAAAGAAGTAGCTGAAAAGTTGAATCTAAAATTTCATTTTCAATTTATTTTATCTTAACAAACTCAATAAACTAATAAACTCCTTAAGAATCTCAATAAAAAAAATTCACAACCTTAGAGAAACCCTTAAATTGATAAGATAAAAAAAAAACATATTTAGACTAAACAAAAAGTCTTTTTTAATACCAATTAATTTTTTTAGCAAGAAGAAAGTTCAAAAACACCTTAATGGCACCATTTTTGGCAAAAGAAAAACCCATTGACACAAATTTAGCAACTTTTTTTATATTTTTATTGTTGTAATGAAGCCAACCGACCAACTTCTCTCCTTTTTCACTTTTCATCAAGTCTCTTTCCTTTTAAATTTTATAGATTGAAAGGTAAAACAAATGAAGTTTAGGGTTAAAATATAAAACTGCAAAAATCAAAGATTATAAATGAAAAACATAAAGGTTTGATGGACCAAAACATGGTTTTCCACACCTCATGAATAGTAAAAAGGGTTGTTTTGTTTTTTTGTCGAACCTGGTCCCTATTGTTTTAATTTTTTAAAATTGATAATAAAAAATCCTTTTTTTCTCTTAAATTCTAGCAACAATTTAACACATGAACATTTATCAATATTGCAAATACGATGTAGCACACAAGATGAATCAACTTAAGAAGTTTAAAATTGTGAGTATAGCATGAGAGGATAGAATTGAAAAAAAAAAAAATTTAAGTGAGCGAAATAAATAATTTTTGTAGAACCAAAAAAAAAAAAAAAGGGCCTAAGTTAGTACTTATAACACTTGGTATACCAATTGGGCTTTCATGTTGGTTCGTATTTCAATCAGTCGAAACAAGATTGGTTTCCCAAACTATATTGTTGGCCATATCAAATTTATTTTTAATATAAAATAAGAACTAATAGGTGTTGTTAATATATTTTAAAGAAGTAAGGAAAAAACATAGACTCCAGTCATATAATTGGCTGGATTTACACTACTAGAATTTTTTTAATTTACCAATAGAATATTCAGTGGGTAATTAGACATTATGTTCGTTGGCACAACTTTTACTAATGGGTTCACAAACAGTAACAATTCATCCAAAAAATTATCTTTAGTGATTCTTGTTATATCAATGAGTTCTTCGGTAATAAAATCATTGATGAATATAGAGAAAGAAAAAACATATAAAAAAAACTATCTGCTTCAATCTGTCAATATTTTCAATTATGAATATGACGTATTACCAATAAAAATACCGTATGTAATTCTATTAGTGATTTTTTTTAATGTTACCAGTGGAATGCAACCACTATAAGAAAATTGTCAGTGATTAAATAATGGTAGTGACATTTGCAATAATTATTGTCCAACTTTCTGGAATATACCAACAAACTTAATCCGTCAATAATACAATCAATAATTGTTTATTTTTTTAAAAAATCTATTAAATAGAGTAGAAAATAATTAAATTAAATTAAAAATGAAATATTTATTACAACTTTTAAAATTTGTAATTTCAAATACAATTTATCTAGAATAGATGGGCTGGAGGAGGAGGAGACGGGTCTTCGCAAGGGCCATGGAGCTAATAAAGGGAGCACATGTATCACCAATCTGTGATTTTAGCTCCATGTACAATAGGTGGAGTTCAGCCGTCTCAGCAGTAAGTCATTTTGTCTCAGCAGTAAGATGGTCGTCCGAGCTTCAACTTGTTGGTTTAAAATCGACTCAAACTCCGGAGTTTGAGTGCTCGGAACCGATTGTGAGCATTCAATACAGTTTGAGTGCTCGGAATCGATTGTAAGCATCCAATTATTGAAATACTTCAGGTTGTCTGTAAGTCCTCGGCCATAGTGTTTGAGATATCATACACCCGATTTCTATCGGGTCCACCAAACAATCATGCCTTCAACCACAAATATGGATCGAGTTTCGGATGGGTCAAATGATTGTCCTTGTATCTCTTATTTAACTAAGTGTTATATTTATATCGGGTCCACTAGGCAATCCTATCTTAAACCACAAATCTGGATTGCGTTCTAGATGGGTTAAAACATCGTTCTCGTATCTCTCCTTCAACTAGATGTTATATGTATTTTGAAAAAAAAATCAAATTCAAAAAATAATAACTAAATTATTAAAATCTAACATACCACGAAGTATTGAGCTCAGCTATCCACGAGTTGCTGCACCCCTTTCTAACGATAATTATTCCGCACGTGTATTTCTATAAAAAGCTTCATCGGTCTTGGTTTGTATCCAAGAATCATAGCCCGTGAAAGAAAACTGTTGTTAGTTAAACATATTTATATAAAAAATTAAAAAATAGATGTAATTAGAAAAGGAATTTTACCATTTGCTTCTAATAAGAAACAAATGGAATGGATTCTCCGGTGTGCATGGTATTATAACCATGAGTCTGTCTTTTCTGGTTCTTCACATTGGATTGTAACCATTGTACAAAATGCTCGAACATCACATGCTATATATATTCAACTTGCACAACCTCTAAGATGTACAGAGGTTTGAAATCCTTCCAAACCACCACGTCCTGCAAGCCTGGAAGCTCTCTTTCTTTAACATATTTTTTTGGCTTTCTCTGTGTCTCATACAAAAAATCACGTAACCTATATGGTACAAATAAATTTTTAGTTAATAAATGAATTTTTTTTTTTGAATATTTGGATAAAACATATTGGTACAAATGAATTATTAGTTAATTAATGAAAAATAAAATTTGAATATTTGGATAAAAAATATTTATCTTGATTTCAATCTTACCTATCTACAACGTGATTCTCCCAAACTCTCCTCACAACAATGTTGTCAGATCTATCACAATAAAAGTTTTCTTTGCAGTTTAGATTTGTGAAGGAATAATTTCATTAATATTAATAAACTAACCAGATTAACATAATAAAAAAAAATGTTTGAGTTAATACTAATTTTAAACTTTCCATTCAGGATTTTTGAAAACTTGACTCTATTGAAACAATAACACTTACATCAATGATTTCATTTTTAATGTTATCATTCGGGCAGTGAAATGACCAAAAGATTGATGTCTTCTCCCAAGTGTAGGAGTGTCGAAGTAATAAATAACATGGCAAGACCACGATCGAACCACAAGGAGGTTAACTATAATAATAATAATAATAATAATTAAAAAGAAGAAAAGAAGAAGTTAAAGAGGACTTTGAGATGTTTGATTAATGTAAGGATTAAACAATGATAAAAACAAATGTCAAGGTTAGAGGATTCACTAATGATATTTTAAACAAGTATAGTATAAACTATTATTATTCAGTTGGAAACCACACACAAAGCAGGTTCCAATCGGATGATTTGTCATTAATAGCTCATTATAAATTGTTAACATGATCATATTAATTATCTTATTTAAGTAACACCAAACTTTTAAATATTATCATAAATTCATGATGCTAACTTATGTTAACAACAAATCAAGTTCTTTTCATAGCACATGTGTAGGTAATAATACCATACGGTTAGGCTATGAGAGTGTCAAACATTTGTTGTACCAAGTGTTATACAACACAAATCTAGACTAACCATTTAACAAGCTAGGTATTGAGAATTAGTAAGATAAAAAGATAAGACATGTTAATATTAAACATTAAGATCCATGTTGAGTTTACACTATACTTATTCTTACACCATTAGTGTAACATTTTCACCTTGACATAATAAACTTAGCTAAATATATTGAAGAAGAAAAACATAAATAAACAAAATAAGAACATAAATAAGATATAAGTTAACTAAGTAAAGAAAAGGAAATGAAAAGCATAAACAAGATATTAATGAAAGCAAAACTTAAGAATTACAAAAAATATATAAAGAAAGAGAGAGAGCAAGAGCAAGTTCTTGATCTGAATAACCAAGCTCTTAAATGCATGGCAAACGGCTCTTATAGGCTAAAATTTGAAACTATTGATTTAATGACTAATTGTTGAGTAGGTGGCCAACTCTTAACTTGGTGAAAATTCTAATTTTCTTGTCTGAACAAAACATCATTGCTAACATCAGAACTGGAACCAACTATACTCATGAAAGTTATAGGAAATTTTCCTATCTTTCCAGGAAAAAAAATTAAGGTTATTTGAACTTCTAGAACTCGAGATATGGGTCGAACACTAAACAATGTCTAGGTTGCAGGACAAATTAAACTTCTCTGTTGTTGCTATAATTTGGACTTGAAAACGGCCTTTTTAAATCTTGGACTCCACATGAAAGTTGTAGGCCTATGTCTTACCTTTCCATCCATATAAAAAAGATCTAAATCCGAGATCTACAGCTCTAGATATGACCCAATTACCGAACAATGTTCTAATTTGGACTGCACCAACATCTCTTTTCTAAGTTTGGCCATCTCTTTGTCCTTTCAATTTCAGTACTTAAACTAATCAAATTCTTGAAGTAATAAAATCCACCACACCAATCTAGCCTTAGAATCTTTCTTAGAGATAAGATATTTCAATGCTGCATAATCACTAAAAACGACAACAGGTGAGCCAATAAGATAAGATTTGAAATTGTCATATGCAAATACTACTACAAGTAATTCTTTTTCAGTGGTAGTGTAATTCATTTGAGGACTATTTAAAGTTTTACTTGTATAGTAAATTACATAAGGTTTCTTATATTTTCTTTATTCCAAGACAGCACCTACAACATAATCACTAAAGTCACACATTATTTCAAAAGGTAGTGACCAATCAGGAGGTTGAATGATAGGAGCAGAAGTAAGCAAAGTTTTAAGTCTAACAAAGGCTTTTTCACATTGTTCAGTTCATTCAAAAACATTTTCTTTTGTTAAAAGGTTACTCAATGGTTTAGATATTACACTAAAATCTTTGATGAACCTTCTGTAAAAACCAGCATGTCCTAAGAATGATCTAACATCTTTAATAAATTTTGGTGTTAGTAAGTTGGCAATTAACTCAATTTTAGATTTGTCAACCTTAATTCCTTTCGATGAAATAATGTGACCAAGTACAATGTCATTTGTTACTATAAAGTGATATTTTTCCCAATTCAGTACAAGATTCTTCTATTTACACCTGTTCAAAACCTTTTCCAAGTTAGTTAAACAATCATCAAATGAATCACTAAAAATAGAAAAATCATCCATAAAAATCTCAAGGAAACGTTCAACCATATCACTGAATATGCTAAGCATGCATCTTTGAAAGGTGGCTGGTGCATTATATAATCCAAAAGGTATTCTTTGATATGCAAAAGTACCAAATGAACATGTGAAAGTAGTCTTCTCTTAATCTTCCAATGTAATCTCAATTTAGTTATAACCTGAATAACCATCTAGGAAACAACAAAATTCATGACCTGCAACTCTTTCTAGGATTTGATCTATGAAAGATAAAGGGAAATGATCTTTTCTAGTCATTGAATTAAGTTTTCTATTTTCAATGCACATGCACTAATTAGTAATAGTCCTAGTTGGAATTAACTCGTTTTTTTTCATTTGTTATCATAGTGACTCTAGACTTCTTGGGTAAAATTTGGGTAGGACTTACCCATTTACTGTCAGAAATAGGATAAATGATTCCATTATCTAAAAGCTTAATGAATTTATTTTTCATTACTTCTTTCATATTAGAATTAAGCCTTCATTGCATTTCTCTAGAGGGTTTAGTATTTTTCTCCAAATAAATCCTGTGTGTGCACATCAAAGGGCTAATTCCTTTTATGTCAGCTATGGTCCATCCTAATGCATTTTTGTGCATTTTCAAAGTTTGTAATAACTTACCTTCTTGATGTGCATTAAGTTTGGAAGAGATTATTACTAGAAAGGTTTCATTTCTCCTAAAAAATGAGTATTTAAGATTAAATGGTAACGACTTCAAATCAGGTTTTGGTGGTTGAACACTTGAAGGTATGGACTCAATTGATCATTGTGACAATTCTTTAATTTGTGGTCTCCAATTCTTTGACTTTGATTCTTTCTGAAAATAGACCATTTGCAAATCGTTAGATTCATCAATCTCAGTTTCACTGAAAGTGGTTTGAAATTGATCATAAACTAATTTTTCAATAAAGTCCACTTCCTGTAAATCATTATCATCTACTGGTTGCTTGCACATATTGAAAATATTCATCTCCAATGTCATGTTTCCAAATGATAGCTTCATCAGTCCATTCCTACAATTAATCAATGCATTAGAAGTTGCAAGGAATGGACATCCTAAAATAACAGGAATTGAATTACATGCTTCAACAGGTTGTGTATCCAAGACAACAAAATCTACAAGGTAAATGAATTTATCAACTTGTACTAACACATCCTTAACTATACCTCTAGGCACTTTTATAGATCTATCAGCAAGTAAAAGAGTTACAGAAGTTGGTTTTAACTCACCTAGATTGAGACTTTGAAAAACCGAATATGGAAGTAAATTCACACTAGCTCCAAGATCAAGTAAAGCTCTTTCAATTTTATGTTCTCCAATAAAGCAAGAAATTATAGGGTAACCAGGGTCTTTATTTTTCAAAGCATTATTGTTCTGAAGAATAACACTTACTTGTTCGTCTAAAAATTCTTTTTTTTTTTCACATTTAGTTTTCTCTTCACGGTGCATAGATCTTTCAAAAATTTAGCATAGGAAGGTACTTGTTTAATAACATCCAACAAAGGTATATTGATCCTTACCTGTTTGAAAGTTTCAAGGATTTTAGAATTGTAATTGACTTTCCTTTGTTTGTTTAGGGCATGAGGAAATAGAAGTGCTAGGGGGGAATCAGTCTTTTCTTTGCAATGTTCAAATTCAACCCTTTCCTTACCCTTAGAGATTGACTTATCATCTTTTTCTCACAAGGTTCAAGAGTAGGTTTTTCAATAACCTTACCACTACAAAGAGTGATGACTGATTTGACTTGATCCATGTGTTTACTTCCAGAACTACTTGCATTTGCATTGTATTGCCCCTTTGGATTTTACAGTGGCTGAGATGGAAACTTACCTTTCTCTTGAAAACTGAGAGCAGATGTGAATTTTGCAAGGCATCTTTGAAATTTTTCATGCTTTGAGCAAGTTGAGTGTTGATTGTTTCTTGCTTTTCAATAAATGCATGCAATGTTTCCTTAAGATTTCTTCTATGCGGTGGAGTATAAGGAGGTGCATATCCATGAGAATTTTAAAAATTATGGTGTGCTTGAAACGGTGGCTGTGAAGTTTGTGCATTATTGTTATCACTCTTCCAACTGAAATTTGGGTGATTTATCCAACTAGGATTGTATGTTTGCGAGTATGGGTTATGATTGGGCATTTGGAAATTGTTTAAAGCATGTGTTTGTTCATTGAGGCATTCCTTGAAAGAAGGTAAAGTTGGACAGTCATTAGTTGCATGTTCATTTGTTTCACAGATTTGATATATAATTTCTTGAACAGATTTTAATTGACCACTTTTTTTCAATTCTAGTGCTTCGACTTTTCTAGTGAAAGATGCAAACTTAGCTTGGAGGTTATGATCTTCCCTAAAGTTATACATACCTCCACTAGATGTATGAGGTTGGGTTTTACTTGGTGCCTCATAAGTGCCTATAATGTCCCAATTTTACGTATTTTCAACTAGCAAGTCTAGGTACTCCATTGCTTCATGGCAAATACCTCCTTTTATAGGCCAAAATTTGAAACTATTGATTTGATAACTAACTGTTGAGTGGGTGGCCAGCTCTTGACTTTATGAAAATCCTTATCTTCTTGTTTGAACAAAACATCATAACTGGAACCAATTGTACCGTGAAAATTATAGGAAATTGTTTTATCTTTCTAGGCAAAAAAAATTGAGGTCATTTGGACTTCTGGAACTCAAGATATGGGCTGAACACTGTCTAGGCTGCAGGATAGATTCGGAATTCTCCGTTGTTGCTATAATTTGGACTTGAAAATGACCTTTTTAAATCTTAGACTCCTTATGAAAGTTATAGGCCTATGTCTTACCTTTCTATCCATATATGACCCAATTACCGAACAGTGTTCTAGTTTGGACTGCTCCAATATCTCTTTTATAAGTTTAGCCCTCTCTTTATCCTTTCAATTTCAGTACTTAAACTCATCAATCAATCCTTTTATTTATGTGATAGGCCTGTATTTAAGATGAATATTTACCATAAATTAAAGGTATCTTATATTATTAGATATGTTATTATAAAATATGCTTTAGTTAAGGAGTTATTGATACTTCAAGTGTAAAATGATGATATAAAACCTTGATAAAAATACACTTTTAAGTACTAATAAGGTAGCTTCAATATTTTTAAACTTAAAATTGCATTTGTTAATTGAAATTATTTTTTCAAAAATTATTAACTATCCTTATTTTTTAGTAGTGCATGAAAGGAAAACAAACTTACATCGAATGGTCGAGCTTCCACTAGGCAAAGTACTTCCTAGCAAATGGATCTCGCTTTTAAGAGACCCCCCACGGCATGGCAACATTGTACTCAACGAGCCTACATCAAGAGTGGTTGTCCATGCCTTAGTTGCCTATTCTTGGTCGGCACCTTACTAATTATGGTCGTTAGAAGCATTGCTAAAAGAATTACTAGTGATCTTGTCTGTATGACGCGCTACTAACTTTCCCCTATTATTAAGTTTGATATCAAAACCGGAGTTATGGTATATAAAATTATGAAGCAAATGAGCTTAATAATTATGGAAGATCTACGTTGTTAATCTTAGGAAGAACATTCGAATAAATTAAACATGAATTGCAGACAGTTATGTTATCTAAATTAATCAATTTATCTAGTTCTTACGGTTGTCATTGAATTAAATTACTAGAGTAGACACTATGATTGTTTAGTGGTTAGGGTTAGTTATACGGTGGATTCGTTAACTAACTATTGTTAAGAAAAGATAAAGATTCAAAATATAAATTAATGTTTCGTTTCAATGATTGATTCTGATTCCATAGATGAATGTTCACTTGAAACCAAGGTTTGTTCTTTTAATAGTTTTCTGATTTATTTAATTTAGCTTGATTTTTTTATTTTTTTATAGCCTAGATAATCTCACAATCCCCCCATTGTATATCGTATAGCATAAAAATCTGAACTAAACCTTCCTCATGGGATCAACCCCTTACTTACTCTATATTATCTTGTTTATTTAAGTTAGGATAATTAATTTATGTGACTACGACATCACAACAATTAGTCTTCCAATAAGAAAGCTCCTAAAAAAATACTCCACTTTACTTAATTGTGGGTATACTAAAACCAAGAAACTTTTGCTTACCATATGGGAAACAAAACATAATGCCCTTTTATTATGAGACTACATTATACAATTCTTCACCGAAGATATAGGCAATACAACATCCTTTTCAACTCTACCTATAAACAAGTCATTTTTGTTCTTTCTATACTTGTGATCGGTTTGAGAGAAACCTCTTGAGGCAATCAAAAAACAATGTTTTAACACCATTTATTAAGGTGAAGGTCTTGTTATTTTCCATATGGTATGGACATGCTAACGTTTCAAACGTACTCCAACCAAAAATCATTCTATATGTAGGAAAATCATTGATGGTTCACATCAAAGCTACCTTCTTCTAAAAATTATGTTTTCTCGAGCATCATACATCAAAATCCCAGATGACCACAACTGCTTCAACTCATCAATCAGTAGTCGAAGACAAACATCAATATTCCTACTTGGACTATTAGGACCAAGTATGACTGTAGATAAAACATGAACTTTGATCTCATACAAATCCTTAGTGGCAAGTTATAAACCGTGAATATCACTAACCAATAAGAATATGGTGCAATATATGGTCTGAATGGATTAAGTCCATATATATATAACTTAACACATATGTTTCATGGTTCCATTGAAAATTAAGGATGCACCCTATTAAACTGCTCCTAGATTTCACCATTAAAATGGTGCACCGTGACTCTATCTAACGCATCATGTGAATGATGTCATGTCATGCACTTGATAGTATTTGGAGACATGAATAACCTTTGTAGTTTAGGAGTGATTGAAAAGTATCTATGTTTTTAATGTGTGACAATAGTCCTACCCTTACTAGTTTTGGGTTTATACCTAGTATGCTCATAAGTTTTGCACTCGGTTAAATCTATATTTTCTAGGTAGTATAACTTGTAGAAGTTTAGCCATTTATTAGTTTTATGGTATCCTAGGCCAAGTAGTTTCATCATGGATTTAATAGCATAAAAGTTCTCTTACAACCTATTCCTTTTAAGTAAAACGCTTCTTGCACATTCAACAATTCTGTTGTAATTGGCCTAAATCAACCTATGATCTAACTTGATGACAATAATTTATTGTGATTTATGCACCCATTCCATAATGGTTTGTTGAAATATTTCAAAGGATCAAAAAACTTGGTTGCGTCTACATTTGTTTCTTTATCTACAATTGAACATTCACCTACATCACCTTGATTCATTCTCATTACATCCATAACTATACTCCTATAATGATTACAATTAGCATTTATAACTCCACACACGTTGCTAGAACTACAAGTTGACCTAACTACCTGACACGACCAAAAGATTAATCTCTTCTCTCAAGTGTAGGAATGTCGAAGTAATAAATAACCTAGCAAGATTGGGGTCGAACCACTAGGAGGTTAACTATAATAATAATAATAATAATAATAATAATAATAATAATAATAAGAAGAAGAAGAAGAAGAAGAAGAAGTTAAAGAGGACTTTGAGATGTTTGATTAATGTAAGGATTAAACAATGATAAAAACAAATGTCAAGGTTAAAGGATCCATTAATGGTATTTCAAACAAGTATAATATATACTCTTTTTATTACTCAACTAGAAACCACACATAAAGGAGGTTCCAATAGGATGATTTATCATTAATAGCTCATTATAAATTGTTAACATGATCATATTAATTATCTTATTTAAGTAACACCAAACTTTTAAATATTGTCAGGAATTCATAATGCTAACTTATGTTAACAACAAATCAAGTTCCTTTCATAGCACATGTGTATATTATACCATACGGTTGGGCTATGAAAGTGCCAAGTATTTGTTGTATCAAGTGTTATACAACACAAATCTAGATTAACCATTTAATAAGCAAGGTATTAAGAATTAATAAAATAAAAATGATAAGACATGTTAATAGCAAGTTGTTTAGGATATAAGCATTGAAGTCCATATTAAGTTTATATTACACTTATTCTTACACCATTAGTGTAACATTTTCACCTTAACATGATAAACTTAGCTAAACATAATGAAGAAGAGAAACATAAATAAACAAGATAAGAATATAAATAAGATACAATGACCGAACAGTGTTCCAGTTTGGACTGAACCGGCATCTCTTTTCTAAGTTTGGCCCTCTTTGTTTTTTAAATTTCAGTAGTTAAACTCATCAATTAATCCTTTGATTTATGTGATAGGTCTGCATTTAAAATGAACATTTACCATAAATTAAAGGTATCTTATAGTATCAGATCTGTTATTATAAAACATGCTTTCGTTAAGGAGTTATTGATACTTCAAGTTCAAAATAATGATATAAAACCTTGATAAAAATGCACGTTTAAGTACTAATCACTATCCTTTCTACCATGATCTTGTAAGGAACATATAGTTTCACTATGTGCAAACCAACACAAATATTTTTTTTCCATGAATCCTTTTTATAGAAGATGCATCGTAACAACATCTAGATCAAGATACTTTTTATTCTCACACCTTTTACATGGACATCTAATACCATAAGCAACCTTTTGGGTGAAACTTGATATTTTTCATATTATATAGTGCATAATTAATAAAACTCTCAACCTCATTACAATAATTCATTATGCGCAACCCTTCGGGTGAAACTGGATACATCCAAAACCAATCATTCATTACTTATATAAAACCTATATAGAATATTAATTAATAATGTGAGCTGAATAAATTATTGCTACCTAACTAATTAGCTACCATTAGTTTAACTCAAACTTATTCAATATATTTTAATAGTACCCTTAAATCATTGTCAATTTTCTCTAAAATTTTAAATTCCTCTAAATTTACTTAAATTTTCAACTTAACAATAAAATTGATAAAATCTAAAACGCGCTCATTAAATAAGGCACTATTTATTTCACTACAAAACACCTAAGCTACAAAACCAAACTCAATTTCATCAAATGACAAAAAAATATAATTTTTTAAAATCTCAAACAAACCCTAACATGTATAAGATACAACAAATTTATATAGAAAAAGGCTATAAAATAATTAAACACATAAATAAACTACATATACTACATAAAAATGTCAAAAAATTAATATTTTAAAAATGAGTATTTTTTTTCTTACTTAATATGACAAATCTTAAAAAAAAAAAAAATTGAACCAAAATATGAAGGCTGACAAATTGAGTTTTGGGGTGGTTAAATTTGTGATGAATTGAGCTTGATTTGTGACAAAAGGAGAGGAAGTTATGTTTTATTTTCTACAGAATAAAAAAAAAAAAGAATGATAAGAAATAGAGGGGAGGGGAGGGGAGGTAGTTGTTAGGTTATAACTTAAATATTTCCGATTGAGTCACTAACGATATTACCAACGGGCATATTTCCTAAGTAATTCTATTTGTAATAATGAAACGTTATTTTTTTTTTTTCTTTATTTTCAATTGTAATTCTCTCGATAGTTACTATCATAAAGTTTTTATCAGTGAATACTAAGGGAAATAGTAAAGTAATATTCCATTGATAAATGATATTGTAATTTATCGATAATATTTATTTTATTTATTTATTCATTTATATTTAACAATTTTCTAGTTTTGTCTCTACTTTTTTAGAAAATATGAGATTTATGGTTTTTTATTTTATTTTATTTTATTTTAAGAGATAAAGATATTATTTAATTCTGTACCGGCTAGTTAATAGCAAGCTCTTGGTGTCTGTGAGGAAATCATGAGAATAAATCATCGTTTCAAAGAATTTAAGTTTAAAAAGTATCATATTGCAAGAAGAGGTTAAAATAGTTTTTTTTTTTTTTAACTTTAAATGATTTCTTTTTTTATTGCGATGGTCAATTTATATCAAAATTTAAATTAAAAAATCATTATAAGCAATGATTCGAACAATCTTTACCCAGTTTCAAGCTCATGGTAGGAGAGCGAATTCGACACAATCTCGAGGCAAAACTAGGTGAGGTTGAAGTTGAAACAGATCATCCATGCATGGGCCATGGCCCCACGAACACAACACTGTGCAATGAATATCAACCAAGACATCCTTGTTTTTTTTCAAATGTCCGAAGGCAAGACATTAATGCACCTCATTGTCTATAGAAGGTCCACCTTGTTGGTGGACAGATCTTATCATCATCTTAACTAATTTGGTGGTCAAAACTCAGGAAAAGGAACCACTTTCCAAAGGAGCAGCAATCAGATCCTACCCCACGTTTCCAATCAGTTGCTGCCTCTGCCTGCATTTGCTTTCGCACAGGGGAAGGAAAGGATCTCATGATTGTTCATTTTCTTCCCCTGTGTTGTGACATTTTTGTACCTTCCTGTGCTTTTATCGTTGCCACATTCTTGTAATTCTTACCTATCAACTTCCCTCACTTTTTTTTGAGTCTCGGTACTCTTGTAAGTTGTGTAATTGAATTACTTAATTTACTCGAGTGCATGAATGATTAGCTCAAGTATAGAGTGGCTGTGTACATACCTATGATAATTTATTTTTTCGATGTAATAGATAATGTAAATAGCGTGTTTCAGATATGATATTAAATATTAATTGATGTGTAAATTGATTTAATAATATTTTTATCTTTTTAATAAAAACCAAGGAGAAGAGGATTTAGTTGGGATTTTATGAAATTCTAAACTTTTTAATTTAATCCTCAAATTAAAAAAATAATCATATATATATATATATATATATGATCACTTTCTTTTTATATTGTCACCTCTTCTTGATTTAATCTCTTAATTATGTACATATATATGAAAAGGGTTTCTAGCAAACATAACATCTATAAAGTAGTGTTTGGTTACTATTCTGAAACAGAAAAGATAAAAATAATAGGAACACAAGAGACGCGGCATAATAAAAGACGGGGATAAAATTATATTTGTAAGTGATGTACAAAATAGAGTTCTTGTATCTATATTTGTTCAGTCGATGATGGACAAAACAAGATAAAATATAAAAAAGGTTTATTTTAGTCTTAATATGTATTATTGTTAAACTTATATATTTTAAAAATAATTATATCTTATTTTTTTATTTAGTTTATATTGAGTGTTGAAATTAATAATATTATAATAATCTTAGTTATAAAACATGAACCTCTCTAACAGGTTTATCCGAGACCTGACCAACTCGGAGCCTAAACTAATTTTGGTTAAAGAAAAAATAAATGAAGGATTGATTTAGTTTGACCAGATAAAAAACCAGAGTCAACCTACAATTCAAGGTACAACCCAATCAAAACCTGAGTTAAGAACTTGTTGATTTTTTTTGTTGAAAAAATGGTAAAAAAGACATCTTTTTGCTCATTCTTCTACATAAACAAAATTTAGGGTCAACTTGTGTTGACCCTTCTAACTCATGGCCCAAGCCTTGCTCTAGATGAATCCTTGAGTCCGGTTTTAACCTTATAATAAAATCACTTTTATCTTTACATACATTATTCGGGTGATTTTGAAATTAAGAGCTTTTTATAATGATATTGTAGGTATAAAAAAAATTTAATAAATATTGTCTCTATAAACATGTCCTCTATATATCTCTTGTTTTGAAAGTGCAAAAATTTATTCAAATTATCCAAGGGATAAATTTATTTTTATATCTATATCTTTATCTTTTCAACCAAACATGTTTTTGTTCCTATTGTTTTCATCTCTTTTCTCATAGGATGGTAACTAGAGTATCCCTAAATGATAGCGTATAACAAATATCATAAGTAATGCACATCAAAATTCTCCTTTAAATTATTCAATAAAAAATCAAATTCTAGGACCAAAAAAATATTTAGACGACATGATGTCATCAAATTATACTTGTTTGGGTACATAAACTAGTTTGATTTTGACAAAGAAAATTACTAAAAGAAAAAAAAAAAAACAAGCATGAGCATTTTGAAGTTGCATATTTTAACTTTAATTCACATGCAACAACAAGCCACTTCATTAACATAAATCTAAATGCGTTTAGTGTTTAACTGTAGTTTGTGAATCAAACAATGTTTCTTTTTTTAGTCCTTAGGATTTTTATGTTTTAGTCCCTTAATTATTTTTTTTCTTATTTGAACCGTTAACATTGCTTTGATTTGTGATTGGTCTTGATTATTTATTTTTCATGCCTACTTATGAGAATCTCAATATGTCAAGAAAATATTTCATTGGTCATTTAATGCTTGGTTTGGTAAAATAAAACTCATTTTCATTGATTTCTAATAATTATAGTGACTGAATTTGAAGATTAAAGAAATGTTCGGTCCCTGTTTTCTTTTGCTAAAATCATGGACTGATTTGCTTGGTTAAGGAGAAAGTTCATGTCCTTTTTGTTATTTTGGTACCTGAACTTTTTTATTTTCAATTTGATCCCTTCACATTGGTTTTATTTAGAATTTGACTTGCAAGTTTGTTTTGGATGCCTTAATACGAGGATCTTGCAATATTAAAGGAAATGTATGGGAGCTCGGTTAATGCTTAGATTTGAAAAATATAATAAAATTGGACTAACATACAACTTAGAGGACCAAAATTAAAACTAATGGGATTGTGGTAAATGGATAGGGAAATAGGCTAGCGTGTGTGGTATGCATGCTAGCATGTGGGAGATGCATGTCATCTTTAGGTGCGTCATCTTTAGGCGGTGCATGAGGCATCTCCTGGCGACCAAACACTTGTTTCCATAATGAAGTTGGAAGTGGCGCATTGAGCTCTTCTTGTTAGGCCAATACATAGCAATGATAGAGTGGCGAATTGGTGTCGATGACCTTTCTTGTTCTCCTCCCTCCTTTCTCTCTCCTTTATTTGGAATTTCATCTTTTGATAATGGATTTTGTTAGCTGACTCAATTTTATCCTTCAACATTTGATTTGCTGGGAATTCAACTTCAAAGTTTTTTTTTTTTTTTTGTTTTTTATAAGCTTATCTCGTTCTCATTTAATGTTTTTTTTTTCTTATTAAATACAATCATGGACACCTATTAAGCATATTAGAATGATATATTTCCATGATATTGTCAAGTGTTTATTTTTTGTAATTAATTATTGTCAATTTTATTTTTTAGTTCATATATTTACCGTCATTAATGTTTTTTTAATTATATTATTAAATTAAATGAGTTTAGTGAACCTAGTTGAGTTAATGACTTGAATCTCATATATAATCTGATATCACCTCAGCATCTTTTTTTATGGTAATGAAGATTATTGGCCTTTAAAGTTACACATTCATATTTTATATATTTTTATGATAACAATAAAATAAAAATACTAATAATATGAGCTTTGGAGAGGAAAGAAACCCAACATCACTTATTTCAAAGTTTATGATTTAAAATTCTTAATTCTCAATACTAAAGATAATTTAGATAAATTTGACTCAAAATTTGATGTTGGAGTTATTCTTGGCTATTCTTTCTATAGTAAAGCATATAGAGTTTATAACAATAGAACACTTTTTCTTGAAGAATCCATACAAGTCGCCTTTGAGGAAACTCAAAATGATAAAATATTTAAGATTCTAGATGCTATAAATGAAAATGTTCAACATTTGGGTCTTGATGATAAGATTCCTACAAAGGCAAATAACGAAGGAATGGACAAAGACCAGCCAAGCTTAAGCAATTAATATGGGATGGTAAGTAACTCCTCTATACCCCCAAAGGAGCTAATGAATATAAGCTCTCACCCTCCCGAATCAATTAATAGTAATCCTTTTGAAGGGACTAAGACTAGAGCTTCTTTTAGAAACATTAGCAGTCAATTTGCATTTATTTCTCAAATAAAACCTAAATCATTTCTAGAAACTTAAAAGGATGAAAAATATATTTTGGCTATGAAGATGAGCTAAAACAATTTGAAAGAAATGATGTTTAGGAAATAATCCCTAAGCCTAATAATTAATCAATAATTGGAACAAGATAGGTGCTTAGAAACAAAATTAATGAACATGGAACAATAGTTAGAAACAAAGCTATATTAATTGCTAAATGTTATAATCAAGAAAAAAAGGTATAAATTACAAAGAAACCTTTGCACCTATAGCTAAACTAGAATAAATAAGAATTCTATTAACCTATGCTTATCATGCTAACTTCACACCTTTTCAAATGGAGGTTAAAATTGCATTTTAAAATGGATTTATCATGGAAAAAGTGTATGTTGAACAACCACAAGGTTTTGAAAAAAAAATTCCAATCATTTTTTCAAACTTAAAAAGGCTCTACATAGTTTAAAACAAGCACTTAGGGCATGGTATGATAGACTTAAAGTCTTTTCTTATTGATAATAATTTTAACATTGATAAAATCAACACCATTTTTTTTACAAAAAGAAAAGGAAAAGATATCTTGATTATATAAATTTATGTTGATAATATTATATTTGGTGCTATTAATGAATCTATTTGTAAGGATTTTGTAAAATGCTTGCAAGATGAATTTGAAATGAACATAATGGGAGAGTTTAACTTCTTCCTTGGATTGCAAATCAAACAAACAAATGATGGCATCTTCATTAACCAAAGTGAGTACATCAAAGATCTTCTAAAAAGATTTTAGATGGAACATGTCAAAGTAGTCAACACACCCATGAGAACACAAATACAACTTGATATGGGTGAAAACAATAAGAATGTAGACATCAACAAATATTAAGATATTATCGAATCACTCTTATATTTAGTTATTAGGAGACCCGATATTATGTTTTGTGTATGTCTATGTGTATGTTTTTAAGCTAGCCCTAAATAATCACATGTTAGTGTTGGGAAATGTATTTTTCATTATTTGCATGGTACTATATATTTAGGGTTGTGGTATTCAAAAGAAAACGAGATGAGCTTGATAAACTATTTAGATGCGGACTTTACCGAATGTAAAGTTGATAGAAAGAATACTAGTGGAACATGTCATTTCTTAAGATCCTCACTAGTATACAGCAGCGGGTAGTTGTTATGCTCAAATTTTATAAATGAAACAAACCTTAAAGGATTATGGACTTAAATTTGATCATATACCCATCAAGTGTGATAACTCTAGTGTAATTAGTCTTTATAAAAACCCTATCCAACACTCATGTACAAAGCTCATAGGAGTGAGACATATAAATGGAGACATTGTATTTGATTTTATAGGCACGTAACACAACCTAGCAAATATTTTCACAAAGCCTCTAAGTAAAGATTGTTTTTACGAAATAAGAAGGAATTAGGGTTTTATTCATGTAAAAGATGTTTGAGGTGTTATTTTTATATGTATACGTTAATGGAAATAAATGGATATATTTACATGATAAAATGTATACCTTATAAGCATGAAAACCATGAAAACTATATTCAACTACAAATTTTGTTGTCTGTCCAAGTTTGATATGAACCGACCAGCCAGTTCATAATAGTAAGTTCAATCGACCGACCAATTTATACTGAAAAACAAAGGATAGCTACTATATGAAAAATAACTTTTGGAGGTTTTAGTTTGAGGTTGTTTTTTAGTCTAAAGGTTGTACAAATTGATGTATTTTGATTAATAAAACATATTTTAAGAAAAATTTTGAAAAATTATAGTTTTTGTGTGAACCAATCGACCAATTCATACAATTGGATCAAATGACGGCTTGATTGAGTCAAAGCATTGATAGTGAAGCTATTGCCCAAATTTTAAATTTTTATCCCCTTAATTTCTTTACTTTTTGGAAATATTTTTTATATGAAAATGATACATTTTAAGTGCAAAGAAAGGATCAAAAGAGAATTTCAGGAAGTTCTAAGCTTGGGTTTAAACGGTTAACCAGTTAAACTTAACCCATAGCAATCCGTTGACCGGTTACTCATAATATTGACTATATATAAAAAGATATGTTTTTATTCCAACATAAATAAATAACTCTCAAAACCATAAAACTTGACTCTCTCTCAAAATTCACCAAAATTCACTCATTTGATCATATTTTTAGGTTATTTCTTGAAGATTCAACTACAATGGCATATAGGAAACATCAAAAAGATATAGAATCACAATGAAAAATAACAAATGATCCTACTTCATACTAAGGTTATCATATTCAAAGATTCTTAAGTTTTTTTTTTTAAATAGAGCTATCATTGTAGAAAAAGAATTAGGAAATGATTTATACACTTTTCGTGTGTGTGTGTGTGTATTATTTTTTGATCAATTGTAAGAAATTTATAGTTCAATGAAACAAAGTTGGGGAACTAGCAAGTCATAAAATATATATAAATATAAACAAAAAGAGGGAACAGACTCCCTCCACAAAAGGGAACATGCTCCCTTATATATGGAGGGAAAAAATCCCCCACATAGGCTACAAACAACGTAAGTCAAGGACTAAAATAACTTGATTGTAGCAAATCCTGCAAGGCAAGCAGAGATAGCTGTTCAAAGATGAAATCCAGCAGACATGACCCAAAAGACCAATTAGCTTAGCTGCATAAATAATCTTTCCAACAAAGTTGCACCGCCAAGCACAACCAGAAGAGCAAGAAACTAACAAGAAAATGCACCAACACAGGGCAAGCAGGGGATGAATCCAATACCCATCCAGCAATCGAAAGATATTTTGACCATATAAAACACAGGACTGCGAAGAGCAGCAAAGCAAGCTACAAACCAAGCACAAGCAGGAAGCCTGCAAAGGCTGGCTTAACCAGTAACTAGTATTCATATAATTTTTAAAGAAATGGGTTGGAGTATATTATTTTACTTGAAGGAATCCATATACCCTAAGCTTATAAAGATGTTCTTTGCTAATAAAAGGATTAGCATGGAACCTAGGATATCTTGTAGCCTACAATATAAACCAATTGAATTTAATTGCCAAAAGCTTGTTGATATTTTAGGCATTTATAACGATGGTCCAAACTTTTATGAAAAGAAAATAATTCCAATAATTAAAGGTTTTATCTATGATGAAGCAATAATTATATACACTAATATACATGATTTTTCTCGAGGAATTAAAATTAAGAGTCAAGATTTGCTTCTTGATTTTAGTCCCTAATACTCTACATGGAATTATAACACCCAATGTATTACCAAATAAAAAGAATTTTGATAAGGTAACTTTTTATGGATATATGATTAATTGATTGTATGATTAAAGGAAGACCAATAAATCTTAATTATATTATGATTAGGAATATGGTCATGACACGTGACTAAAAGCATAAATCTCTTTCTTATGGTCAAGTTTTGACATGTATATTTAAGCATTTTGAGATTGTTTTAACAGGTATGGATAGGAGTCCGTATTCTAAGCTTATGGAAATAGATAATAAGACCCTCACCAATAAAATATGTTTTGAATGAGAATAGTTCTTGAGTTTCTAAGGACCAACTAGGAATGCATGCTAAAGAAGAGCATGACATTGAGGAAGAAGAACATGTTGGTAGTGATAATGAGCTTGAGGCTATGTTTGAGACCTTCCTCATTGAAAAAGCCTTCTAATAGTACTTAGTCATCTAGGATGGAAAGCTACCTAACGTAACTTGAGACATATATGCGTCAAATATAAGATACTCAAAATGATTGACGACTTGAAGGACATTAAGAGCATGATGGTTTCTCTTCTTTCTCACTATGCAACATCTTAGATTTTATGTACTATATCATATGCATCATGTTTTGTGTTTTATGTTTTATGTTTTATTTTTATTTTTATTTTTATTTTTATTTTTTTCTCGTTGTAATAGATATTGTACGCTTTTAGAAAATGGATATTGTATGCTTTTAGAAATTATGAAATGAATATCTTATTTATGATTTCAAAGGTGTTGTTACCCAATTTTTTACCCATCTTTTTTTATAAAATTTTCAAAAAATCCAATAATAGCGAAAAAGAATGAAAATCCAAAAAATATGTTTTATTTAATATATTTACATCGTTTTTAGCATTTTCAGCATCATCTCAAAAGAATTTAAATTTTCAAAGATCTTTGGAACACGTTTGACTTTTAATTCGTTATGTTTTAAAATCACTGATTTTTCTCATTCGAGTTGATGTTGATAAGAGAAATCCAAAAAATAAGAAAAATCAAATTTACAAAAAAAAAAAAAAAAAAGGGATCAAGTTTGGGGATCTAGAAACATTTTTTTCCTATAAATAGAAGTTTCCAACTCATACACAAAGGGGGGTAATTTTGAAATTAAACAAGGGGAAAGATAAGAAACCTTAAACCTAAAACCATCTCTACCTAACCAGCCACCTACCACCCATCTTGCGGTCTGTTCTTCTTCTTCTTCCCTCTCAACCTTCCCCTCAACTCTGACTCGCAGTAGCTCCTCCCTTATCACAAGCTCCCCTCTTCTAGCTTGAGACCTTAGCCACTTCACCCCTCCTTCCTTCTCCTAAGACCAGCACCTCTCTTCTTTGTCCCCACACACACCCGGCCACCACACATTTTCCTTTCCCATCTGCCCCCCCTATTTGGCCAAAACAAGAGAACCATAGCCAGCCTCGCCCCTGTACTCCCTCTCCACACCTAGACCTCCTGATCTGCCTTTTCCATCTCTATTCCCAAAACCCAACCAGATATTCCCCCCTCACTCTCTTCAACCACAGTCGCCTCTCCATCTTCCCCGATCTCTTCATCTCACAACTCAAAAGAAACCCACTATCAACATCGAAGCCTTCCCCTCAGTAGCGTCTTTTTCTCCTTCAGTATCCTCAATAGCAACGGCCACAGACGATCCAGGACAGCCCCACTCTCTTCATCATCTCCTTCAACCGGTCAGTGGTAGCCTTTCTCTAGCAACGACGCCCACATACCCATGGTCTCCCTTTTCAGTCGTAGGCCCCATTTCTTCTTTCCCCTCTGACCGGATCCCATGCCTCCTACTTGCTGACAACTACTCGAAACAGAGGAGAAGAAGATGAAACCCAAAAAAGAAAACTAAAGATCTGCATATTTGAGAAAGGAGTAGGGAGAAACAAATAATAAAAAAAAAGGAACTGAAACTTTGCTTCACACCCCGTCCACTGGTTTTTCTTGCGGTGGTAGCGCGTGGAGTAGACGTGCCACCACTATTCCAGCAGTTCCAGAAGGCCTTCCCTATAATTCTTGGATTTTTTAGGGGTTTATTTTGTAAATTTAAAATTGTTTAATGTATTGTTTTTGTATGTTTAGTTTTAAAATTTTATAATTTGTAGCTTGCAAATGTGGATGTAAGAAAAAAGAGGAAAAAAAAAAAATGTAGTGAAAGTGAATGGGTGTGTTTGTATTTTTTTATGGATATTTTTTTTAATGATAAAATCGTAAAGAATAAAGAAGAATTTAATGTTTTGATTTGCTCATGGTTAAGGATTATGAACTTACACGTAATTCGTATTTCTAATATCCGATGAAAAGATAAAATTTTTAAAACTTCTTTATCACATCAAATCACGAAGCAACTTACCTCAGGTAGGGTGTGTTAGGGGTGTTAATACCTTCCCTAGCCACAACCAGTCCCTTACTTGTGAATCTCTAACAAGACTAGTATATTCAGGTTTCCTAGTAACCCTTTATTAAATACTAGGTGGCGACTCCAAGAACCAATCAAACAAATAAAATGAAAAATCACCAACAGATACCGCGCGGGTGATGTGCGATAAAATAACGACTCCACTGGGGAAGGTACTGTTTCTGACAATATTGGACTAAGCTTTGTGTATTTGATGTGTTTAAGTTTTTGCCTTTTATTTTATTTTGTTAATGTTTTTTCCATGCATTGTATAGAATTATCTCATGCATCATATGTATTTATTTTTGAAAGCACACATAATCTTCTAAGTTAGGTAGGAAATTAATGATTTGCCCTATGACTATTGGTCAGGGTTCAGATGCATGAAACACCCAACTCATATCTGAGTGCCTACTTGGTAATAGTGGGTATAGATGCCTTAACCATTTCTCACAACTCCCATATACTGTCTTTATGAAGATTGTTACTAGGCAGATATGAGACCCTGTTGAGATCAGGTAGAAAACCCACCCATGTTCACATAATGAATAGAACATGTCCTTAGGTTGTATGTGCTATCGTTATTTGCATTAGGGCAAACCCTTCTTGAAACATTTTGAAATCAAGACTTGTGGGTGATACAATGGCCATCACTTAGAAAATTTTCATTGTAGAGTTTGGGCAAGAATCAAGATTTTTGTTTCAACATACAAGGAGTTACAATCATATGTCACCCCTCCAAGGGTGAGTTCATCATATGATTACATGCTTATACATTTGTCATGCATGCATCCGAATGAAAAATTGGTTCCCTCACCCGAGGTCTACTATACTAGACTGAGAAAAGTTGGAAAATAAAGAATGGGGTCCGATAAGAGGATCATAGTCTAAAAAACATTGAGAGCATCAAATGTAAAGTAGCTAGACTCTTTGATCTGCTTGAACAAGTGCTGAACTTCAAGAGTGGAAAGGGAATGTCTGACAGCCTCTTGTGGAAGCACTGTCAATCCATGTCATGAACATCATTGAATTTTCTCCTCAGCACTCCACCAATAGGGGCTATAAACACTAAAGTGGCACCACTTCTCCTTCATTTCAGTCATGAAAAACAATAACACCTTCAATCATTAATGAAAGATAATCTCTTTTCTGGTTCAACTGCATTGTTAGTTGTTCACTACTTTCATGTCTTGCAATAGCACCCAATAACTACTAGCTTTTTGTGTCTGATCTTCTTTGAAGTCACCGAACTCCATTCATGTCTTGCAACAAATGATATAAATTTGAAAAAAACATGAGTATACCTTGAACTTTAACATAGCAAAGCTCTCTTTATAAAGATCTGTTTGTGGCTTTGTAGTGGGGAATCCAAAAAGGAATGCAGTAATTTCAGATCATCTATAATTTTCTCCTACTAGTGTTAACATTAAAATGCAGAAGTAGAGAGAAGAGACATGCCTAGACTAAAAAACATGAAGAAGACTGAAACTTCAAAAGAGCAGAACTCCCTCTATTGGTGCTTGTTTGTTGCACCACTAGTGAGGAATCGAAGAGGAGACATAAGAGTTTCAGATTCATCAGTTTCTCTTCTAGTAGAGAAAATGCATGATTCCACGCGTCGGCAGTGGCGGTGCGACGCACTACCAAGATTACCTAGTTGTTGGGAGGTTCTAACAATCCTCAAACAACCATAACAACATTGGAAGATTTATGTGTGTGTCTAAGTCTTGAACCATTACTGTCTTACGATTATTGTTTTACATATCTCACCATTGATGTAATGCTCTCAAAGTTATATCACCAAAGTAATAACTATTATATAAATCTAATTTTTTATAGAAAAATTGGCAGAGTTTCCTTTGTTTTTTGATGTTACCATATTATCGACTAGACTTCATTCAATCACAATACTTAATCTTCCATTTCAATCCAACTATCCTGGATCATATCCCATCTCATCATGTAATATTTCACATAGCAATACTTCATTGTGCTTTCTCAACCTTACATCATTAACAAATAAGCAATTATATTCTTTTATAATAAAACATTAACTAAGTTCATACAAATAAAAACTCAAAGGACTCATATTGAACTAATTATTACTTTAACATGCATCCATCTTTTAAACATGCATAATTATGATTAATAAGCTTTTTTTTTTCTAATAGTTTACTAATGTTAGTTCCTTAATTACACTTTCTAAATGTGTAAATACCAAAAGCAATTATCTTTAGGATACATTTATTAAAATCTACATATAATACAAATTACATATAAAGCAAAAGATATTATATATAAAAAAACATATTTAAACATAAAAGCTCATATTTAATGCTCTGCATCACCTTGTGAAATACCTTTATACATAACATTAATAAGAAATAAGGAAGATAACATATTAAAAATGATAAAACTATTATGTTCACAATTCTTCAAACTATATCAAATTGTCTTTCATTACTAACTTCTATATATCAACATCAATAACCCATTCATAATTTATCAATCCTATATTTATAGGACCTCGACAACCAACATTCATTGCTTAATTTTCAATTTGGCAATTCACAATTTACCTCAAATCTGAATAACCCTCCTTGATAGCCAATAAATATCCGGTAATTCCATATGAATTACCCAATAAGAGGCTATTCTCTTTTAATAGCTAATCAAACTGGTAATTTCATATAAATTACCCAAAATCTAGCTATTCTCTTTAAATAGCTAATGAAATCGATAATTTATACGAATAACCCAACATCCAGCTATTCGTTTTTAATAGCCAATCAAACCAGTAATTTCATATGAATAACCCAACATCCAGGTATTCTTTTTTAATAGCCAATCAAACTGGTAATTCCATACAAATTACCCAACATCCGACTATTCTCTTTTAACAGCCAATCTAACCGGTAATTCCGTATCAATTATCCAACATCCCTATTATAATACAAACAAGTTTCTTCTACTACTTTTTTCATATAAATATGTCATAAAATAACTCATAACTAATTATGAAACTTTGAATTTTAAAAGAAAGTGATGAATCACCCAGCTTTTGTTCATAATGGCCCAGCTCCTCCTGTCTAATAACTAGCTCCAGACATAACTCCTGAATCAATCAAATGTGATTATATCATTAGTCCATCAATATTTTTCTTTTGTGTCAAAACACAAAGCACATAATTATTTTTTTAATTTGTTTTGATAACAATTCATTCTCAAACATAACATCATCATTTCACGTACAACTACATATTTAAATCAAGTTACTTCTTTTTCTTGCATTATGTTCATAATTCCTCCATCAAATAATCCTTCTATTCTTTATGCCTTCTCATCATATTATTTATTTTATCTAAACATATGTAAGAACTATATTCAAACACAATCTAAACATCTTGTCTTTATGCTTTCTTTTTAACTAGTTCAATTCTCTTTTAAATTGAATTTACTTATTTTTCTCAACTTTAATGCTATTTCTTCTTTTAGTCTTTCTTGCATATTTCAAATATCATGATTAAACATGGTTTTGTAAACATTAACATCAAAACTCATTCCTCCACTTTTCTTTCATTTGGCCGAATGTCATCTTCCTTTTCCTCCCCTAAATTTTCCTTCGTTTACTTGTTATTTCAACTTTTTTTCATGCTATTACACTCCAACTTCATCATTTTTCCTTCCCCTCATAATTTCCCCAAATTCCCATAAGAATCCTAGATTCAAGAATCAAGGATTTAAGGGAAATTAAAGTAAAATTTCATGAAATTACTTCATAACTTAATCAAATAAGCTTAAAAACATCTAAATCAAACATTAAATCCAAACTTCTCATGCTTACCAATTGACTTTCTTCCAATTTCTCTTCTCTCCCAAGGTTAGCCAAATTCCCTCTCTCAATTCCCCATTCCTTCACTTGATTCTTTCTTATATTAGTGTTTTATAAGTTAGACTTTGTAAGTTTACAAGGTTATTCTCTCACTTTTTTTATTTTTTCCCTTGGTTTTTATGTTTTTCCCTTACTTTTCTCCCTTTCTCTCTCGCTTTTTCTTTTGTTTCTTTTCCCATTCTGCTTTTGCCCAATCAGTAGCATATAAAAGAAAAGGAGAGCTGATTTATTTTATTTTGTAATGGCAAATAACTATTTTACCCTTAATGAATATGTTTGCTTCTATTTGATAGTTCTTATTTTTTTTTGTTAGCACTACCATGCTCCGTTCATCCTAAAATTTTAAGCAGATTTTATTTAATATATTTTAAGGTCTATCATAAAATTTTAGTTTAATTTAATGGTTGTATTGAAAATTACACTCAATAATGTAAAATTGGTCAAATTGTGATTTTTCATCAAATTTCTGAATTTTTTCAAATATTTTAAAATTTTAACCCAAGCTAAGACATCAAATTATAAGGCTCCATATAAAGTTTTAGAATTTTTTTATAACTCAATTGAAAGTTATAAATTTATTTTTTTATTGCATAAAACTAGTCAAGTTATGATTTTTCACCTAGAGGGTTTACATTAAGGATCAATTTTCTCTCTCCTTCAAATCTCCTCTTCACATGATTGTTTCTCTCTCCTGATGGTTGTCCTGGTTCTCAGCTAGTTTGTGTTGATGGAGGTTCCAAGATGGAGGAAATGGGTCAATGGGTATGTAATGGCTGGTAGAATGGAATAGGTGTGCGGTGGTTGGGTTAAGAGAATGGGGACAACAACTAGGTGGTGTTAGAGTGTGGAGGAGGCAGTGGTCTGTGTTTGGTTCGGTGATAGGTGGAGATGGTGGATAAAATTGTGAGGTTTTGTCAAAAGGGAATCAGTTTGCTGGTTTTTTATGTGTGGGTAAGGCTGTTGGTGTTAGGAAGATGCAGGCCAGTCAGGTAGTGTTGGTTGCGACTAGTCTAAAAAAAAGCTTAGGCTTCTAGGGTTTCTAGTTAAAAAGAGTGTTTTTTTTTTTTTTTTATGGGGAGAGAATGTGAGAAAGATGGTTTTTTGCTTTTCTTTATTTTTTTTCTCTCCCCCTTTTTATATGTGGTATAATCACATATTTATAGGTAAGTAAATTTGTTATTTTTAATTGCTTGGTCTATAAGCAAACTTGGTGACCAAGTAACTTGAAAAAAAAAAAATGATCCCTCAACTTCCTTCTTTTCATTTTTAGTTCACTTTGTCCATTTTGATTTTTTCTTGTATAATTTTTTTTTTTAAAGAGTAACTTTAATGTTGACTTAAAAAGCACGTTGACTTAAAAAGAGTAACTTGGTTTTTGTTGTTTTTCACTATTTTTTGATTGTTTTTTAAAATTTGGTCAAAATTAGATAATAACAAGTGCTATCTTGTGTAATATAGAGATATTAAAACTTTAATTGTATTATCCACTCTAGTGAGAGAGTTTCTTGTGAACAAAATCATCCTTATAAACCTTTGAGAGTTAGGTAAAAACTCTTGATATTGTGGTGAAAGAATTTCACAAATGAAAAAAATCTTGAAGATAACATATTTTATAGTGAGAAAAATCTTGAAGAATTTCTTCAAGTGCTATAAAATGTTTGATGTAGATTCATCAAGTGTAATTGTACGCTAAAATCTAAACAAGTTAAGGAATACAATAATTAATTACGGTTTGGTAGTTAAGATGTAAACATAAACTTGCCGAACTATGTAAAAAACAAGTTCGCAAACTTTTTTTCTTTATCTTTTTATTTTAAATATTTTAATTATATTATTAGATATTGTGTTTAGTTGGAGTAGTTTGCATTAATTGTTGAATTTAATGATACATTTAATTCACTTTTTTTTTTTTTATGGTATAATACTTTAACAACACAAATTGAGTGTTGCTCGCATCGTAAGGAGGACCATTCAATCTTATGAAATATTGTAATATTTCTTCTTCTTCTTTTATGCAAGCCATTCATTGCTCAACCGCGTGGATCCTTGACTTTCTTTTCCTAATGTATTCAACAAAGCAGCCTAAAATGCGAACGGCAATAATAGCTATATATATAATACAACATGTGTTACTACTAGTGGCATTATTAACCCAATCAATCAAGTGTATAAAATAAAGAACGTTATGATGCTTGGACATTTAAATTTATCTTTTCTCTTTCAAATGAAAGCAATAATTTAGAAGCTCCTTTCTCTTTTACCAACAATCCAAATTAAAGACAAGAAAAGAAATCACATGGAGAAGGATAAAAATTGAAGTAGCTGAGCGGAAAAGTAAAAGCAAATCGATGGGTAGATGCTACCCCACCACATCTTTAAGCCAACCCCGAGAAATTCCTCTCAAAGATGCACGCGTTTGCATGTATAAACCATTAAAATAATACAGCAATGACACCCAAAGCAATTCAAAATTTCCAAGCTTTGACTGTTTTCACATCTCTCTCTCTCTCCCCCATGTTTCAGAGTCAAAGTTGTAAAACAGCACACACACTTTAGTCTCCTTTTACTAGATTTAAGTTTTAGACATCAAAACCCACACCTTCCCCTTTCTCTGTTACTGCTGCTGCTGCTATTATTATTATTATTATTATTATTATTATTATTAGGATTCTAATGGCATTTGCCTCCCTCGTTTCCCACCTCCTCCTCCTCCCTTACCAAATACAACCACCCTCCTTTAAACCCATCACTCCTATCTCGCTCTCTCACCTGATCAGTAGCGACCTTGACTGAATCAGCACTCACACTCACATATCATGGGCTATTTCTCTTGCAATGCAGACTCTGCAATTGCAACCTGCGATCCTTCCAACTGGGATTCTTATCGCAAGCGAAGAAGAAACAAGAACCTAACCAAACCAATCAAAATCAGAGAGTTCAGTTACACTGAACTTGTCAACGCCACCAATACTTTCTCCGCAGAAACCTTCCTTGGAAAAGGCAGCCATGGAACCGTTTATAAAGCCTTTCTCGACCAAGGCAAGCTCATAGCCGCCGTTAAAAAGACAACCCATCAAACAAATTTCTGCAACGGCTATAACTCTAACTGCGCGACAGTTCCTCCGGCAGACAACGAGATTGAAACTCTATCCAGAGTTCAGCATCCAAGATTGGTAAACCTCCTTGGTTTCTGTGTTGATCCTACAGGCCGTAAACTACTTGTCGTCGAGTACATGCCAAACGGCTCATTATACGATCTTCTACATTCCAGCTCTCGACCTCCCGGTTGGACCAGGCGGGTTCGGTTCGCATTACAAATAGCAAAAGCGGTCCAGGCTCTCCACGCCTCTAACCCGCCGGTGATTCACAGAGACATAAAATCATCAAATGTGCTGATCGATGAATACTGGAAAGCGAGGCTAGGCGATTTTGGTCTTGCCTTAAGAGGACACGTGGAAGACGTTCATGTGAAGTGCACGCCACCGGCGGGGACGTTAGGGTACCTTGATCCAGCCTATCTTGCACCAGGGGATTTAAGCGCCAAGAGTGACGTGTTCAGTTTTGGGATTTTGCTGTTGGAGATCATTAGTGGCAGAAATGCGATTGATGTAAATTACAGTCCTCCTTCAGTGGTTGATTGGGCGGTTCCCTTAATTAAAAAAGGTGACTTGGGGGCAATATGTGATAACCGGGTGGCTTCGATGCCCGACCCGGTTGTGATCCGGAATTTGTCTGTTTTGGCTGCTAGGTGCGTGAGATCCACGGCCGAAAAGCGTCCAGGAATGGCGGAGGTGGTTGAAGGATTGAAACTTGTTAGTAGAAGAATCCAAGCGCCGCCTATTTGGAATCACTTGAGAAGGCGCGTGAGGCGCGTGGATGAGGTGGGTGTGGTCGTTGATAGAAGTGAAGAGGAGGTTAGTGTCAACGTTCACAAGACGGTTAAAGTAGGAAGTAGGAGAAATAGTAAAGTATCGAGTGTTTCAAGGGTAGGGTATGGAAGCGAAACGATTGGTTCGGTGGGGGATAGAGTGATTAGGTCGAAATCTATTGGTTCTTTTGGTGAGATAAAGATGGGGTCTGATTATTCGTGGAGAAAACCTGGAGGGGTGGCAGTGAAAATGCCTGTGGTGAAATTAAGCAAGTCGAGGTCTATGGGGGTGTTGCATGGTCCTAGGCTTGTACATTACAAGAAGAGAGGATTTCTCTTAGAATTTGGAACAGAAAGTGATTCAAGGGAATACGATGTTGCCCCTATGCGAAACTTGTTTATTGGTTTGGATGAGAAATTGGAGCAAAGGATCCAAGAGAAGCCGTTGGTGTCTAAGAACTAAATGTACTCTTGTCGGACAAATCCAGAGAATTTGTCTGCTTTGATTCTGGGCTGGCTGGACCAATGTCCCTCCCATCACATCCTCTGTTGTGGGTTGATGAATTTAGTCGTCACTGTATTTTATGGCATGTCTCCCATTGTAAGAGGTTTAGATGCATGCCAAGTTGCTGCTGTAGTCTGGTCTTAGCCTTGGCATTTTGACGATGGTAAGCAACCCCTCAACTTACAGCAGGTTATCTCTAGGAGGTGGCATCATCCTAGCGTCACTGAGTTGGAAAAGATTAGAGAGTTCTTCAACTCCAATTACAGTGTCTCGCTCCCTTTCTATATCTTTCTATTTTCACATCCATGTTGAGCTATATACCGCTGTGTTCTTTCTTGTGGCACTTCTCAAAATTGCTTTCAGAGCTCTTTGCTTGAAACAACTCCATGTGGATTGGCATTGTGCATGAACTTATGGTGAACAGGAAGATTTACTGGAAATCTTTGTATGATTGGGTTGTTATGTGCTCTTCAAGCTTCAAGTGGTCAGCCAATTTCAGACCTGACACTGGTGAAGTGGAGCGTATGCTTCAAGCCTTTTAACACAGAGAAATTAATATCTGTCAATTACTTCATGCCAGGGCATTTCGCTGGCATCTTTTTTTCTTTTTTTAAAGCACTGGAACAGATTTAGATAAGATTCCGATTTGGTTCCTGTAATTGACTAACAGAAGAATAAGAATTCGAAGCTCTGGTGTCTAACGGGATAATCCAACAAAAATTGTTTCTACTTTCTATCAATTAACCTCCCCAACTTTCATGGTATTTTCAATTTTCCCCTTCCATCTACAAACTACCAAATTTGTTGATGCCGCGTGATTCTATTTCTCAATTGACCCTCCAAAGTGTTAAAAAACAAAAACAAAAAATACTGGTTCAAGCACCATCCCTCAATCATATTAAAATTCATAAAAATTATCTCATTAAAAAGTTAAAACAACCCCATTACATTACAATTACTTACAAAATATATAATTAATGAGCTAGGCAAATCATTGTAAATCCACGATCCCCAATTTGTTTTTTTCATTTTCATCCTCTTAATTTTTTTTATAGTCTGTTATACTTAGTTTCATGATCATTTTGTGAAAATTTATCAACAAAATAAAAACATCAGCAATAGAAAACCAAAGTGTAAAACAATGTCACAACCCAATTTTGAGTTCCCAAAAGATTATCCTTTTTTTATACAAAAAAAAAAAAACCAAAGAAAAATGAGGGAAAAAATGTAGGAAAAGAAGCGACTTTGTTGGCAAGAACATGCTAAAGAGGGATGTACATGCATAAATAAGAAATGGAGGGAATAAACTAGATCTTTGACATTTTTAGAAACTCAATTACACCCTTGAAGGACTTAAATGTGAAAGGTAATGCAAATTCAAGATTAACTTCAATAAATATTTGGACAAATTTACATGAAAGTGAAGTTTGAGGACTTAATTAATTTTTTAATAGGCTGATTTGATTTGATCATGGGTCTAATTAAAGGTTTAATTATGTTTATAAATTAATTTAGGCTGAAATTTAAAGAATTAATTAAGTGTCAATGACTTAATTAGACTTTTAATTGGTTAAATTAATTTTATTAAGGACTTACTTGGTGAAAAAATAAGTTTGGAAGCTTCATTTGAGCTTAATTAAGAAGATAGAAATTTTAAAGTACCAGATTTAATTTTTTTTCAAATTTTATTGGATGAGATCAGGGTTTAAATTGCAAGAAAATCAAAATTTAGGGGTCAATTAAGGATCAAATGAAAGAAATTTATAACCAATAACCAAAGTGCAAAGTAAAAGTTATGGTTAAAGTCTAATTTTTAACCAATTAAGGGTCAAACGAAAGAAATTCAAACCAATAACCCAATTAGAAAACCCTAATTTTTAGGGTTTAAGCTGTAAACCCCAGAAAAAATAAAAGTTGCTTAAATTGCAAACTAACTACATGGGGAAATAAAAGTGAGGAAATTCATGCATATGGTTAAATAAAAATAAAAATTCAAAAAATTTTGAATATAAATTTCCGGACAAAATAATTCAAGACATTATAAATAAACCTGGTAATGTTTGTCGCATGTGTGCAACATCGCAGCGATCATCCACCACTTAGGTGTGTTATCTGTCTAGGCAAATATGGTAAGATAAGGAATTCTTGTCTTTTCCATGGAAAAAGAGAAAGGGAGTCACCACCTAGTATTTTGATCATTAAAAACCCTAACTGGTCTCAAAGATAGGGTACGGAGACTAGTTGTATAAAGAAAATGTATTAACACCTCAAATATGCCCTACCTAAGGTAAGCTGCATTATTTTATTTGTTTAATCAAAATCTAAGGTTTGGTCGTGTTTTCTAATTGTTGGTCTTGTCTGTCTAAGATTCAAGAAAAGCCCTCATCAATAAGAAGATTATTATCTTAATGGGAAAAAATATAACCGTTCTAGTCTCCATCCAGAATACGTATTACGTGTAATGTTGTACTCAGATACTAAAAGACAAACAAAATAAAATTTTTGTTGTTTTTGAAATTTTAGTCAATGTTCTCTTAACTTTAATAAATTGGTTATTAAAGCTAAAATGTATGCTAAAACATTGTTTTTTGGTATATGAAAAACATAATATGATTTTTTAGCTTTGAGACACTTGGCCGTATGCACAAAAAAAAAAATTTTTTTTCTTTTTAAATTTTTTATTGTATTTTGGAAGTTTTGATGAAAATTAAGTATTTTAATACCGGATTTGTATTTTTACAACATAAAATATAGACCGATATTAAGAAAAAAAGGCATAAATCAAAAAGTGGAAAAATCACAAATATTGAAAAATATTTTTTTTCTTTTAATTTTTTTTTAGTGGGCCGAAGCCAGCCCAATCCGTGTGAACAATGCTCTCTAATGTTCACATGCTACATGAACAATGGAGGCTGGGGTGATGAGATGAAGTAGGAGAAGAAAAAAAAAAATGGGAGAAGGCTAACCTGCAGTGGTTGTTGTTGGTGGTGAAGCTACAGGAAGCGACAAGCAGTGGCGCTGGTGGTTCTTGGTAGTTTTCCTTCTCTTTTTCCTTTCTGTTTTTTTTCTTCTCTTCTCTGTTTTTCGTTCTTTTCACTACTTCTTAGCTTCTTCTTTTTTTCTTTTGGTCTTTCCCCCTCTTCTACTCTCTCTTTCTCTCTCTACTCTCTTCCCTTGTATTTATAGGAAAAACAAGGAAGAGAGAGGCAGGGGCGACCATTGTGCCGCCGCCCTAAAAATCGCCTGAGGGGCATGTCCCCTTTTTTTTTCCCCCGTGGTAGGCCACAGGTCAAAGTTTATACAAGTGGTGGTCCTTCGTCGGCGTCTTTTTTATGCTTTTCAGAGGAAGAAAGTAGGTGAAAACAGGGGAGAAAAAAAAATCTTCTTCTTCTCCTACCTCGTGCGTCCAAGGGAAGAAGAAGACCCACAGTGCTGTTCAAAATGACACCATTTTGGGCTTCTCTTTTATTTTCATGAACAGTAAATAAAACGACACCGTTTTGGACAAAACACGTCATTTCATTTAAAAGAAAAAGGCGGCAAAAACATGTCAAAGTCCAAATCAATCTTCAATTTGTGATTTCTTCAATCAAGTCCTCAATTGCAATTTTGATTTTAAAAATCAATTCAAATACCTCCCTGTCAAATTCAATTGATGGCCCTAAAGTTGGCTGTTTTTTTAACATTGGTCTATGGTCTTGAATTTATGCAATTTAACCCTTAATTAATCAATAAACTTCTAATTTATTCAATTTGGCCCCTGATTTGGTTTAATTGCAGCCCCTCCATTTTCGCGCATTTTTATTTTGGTCCTTAGTTTTGAATTTCTTCAATTAAGTCCCTAATTGGCCATCAAACTTCAATATTTATGCAATTAAGCCCCTGATTTGATCAAATTAACTCTAAAAAATTATAATTTGACCCGAGAACTTTAATTTATTTCAATTAAAGCCCAAATTGACTTCAAAATCAATTTTGCTTGCAATAAAACCCTCCATAAATTCAATTAAACCTTCAATAAAATATAATTGAGTTCATAAACATCTGATTTTTGGACTTTTCTTCCTCAAATTGAATTTTCTTTGTCACAGGGCTCTCACCAATCAACAAAATACAGTCAAATTTCAAACTTTGTATTTTTGAACCCCTTCAACCAATTTTTGACCATTTTCTAAGCGTTTTGACATCCTCTTTTCACTGTTATATTTTTTTGATAATATTTTTTATTTTTTTAAGAGAGAAAAAATGTGAATTGGGGAATAATTCGAGACATTATAAATAAACCCAGTAATGTTAAGGGTTGGATTTAATTGAAGAAAATAATACACTTAAAGAAAATGAGGTCTAAGTGTAAATAAGAGAAATTATAGAGTATAAATATTCCTCTCCTCACCAAAAATATGCAGCAACCATAAGGAAAGAAAAAAGAAAGTTATGTATCCATTCTTGCAAAATCAAGAGAAAAACACCAAAATTTCAATAACCCATTCAAGATTAAGGGTTTATAGATGGAATAAACACTTATGGGCAAGGGATTGACAAGAAAATTGAACATGAAGAGAAGAAAGAGGGTAGACTGTCATTAGAAAAGAAAGGAAGGAGTTGAAAATCTTCAACTGGTTGAAGTGCAAAACCTTAATTTGTATCGGGTAAGGTATTCTAAACATGATCTTATAATTAATTTCAAATTCGATAATGAATTAATGCCTTGATGTTGAATTATAGATTAGGGTTCTTAGACTTGAATTGGGAAAAAAATACCTGTTGTTAAAATTAAGTTAATTCATGTGCGGTATGTGATTGGGGATGTGAAACCATGATAATTTACCCAGAAAATATAGTTTGTGAAAGTTATGTGTGAAGGGAAAGGGGTGACGAGTCTAGATAGACTTGTCTCATGACTTTTGGTAAGATTTCGGATAGAAGGATGAGGGAATTACGTCCAAGTTCCTCATATAAATTGTAGTTTTGGATGTTAGCTAACTAGAAATTGTTCTTGGTCAATTTGGAGCTGTAGAACTTAGTTATGGGTTATCAATCGAGATTGGGTCATGACAAACCCTATAAAGCAGTAAGTCTAATTTGTTGATAAACAATTTTGACTGTTTTAGAGGCAGAATTGGGTTCTCCTTCCTTCAATGGACTTGTAGCCCCATGTCTTAGCTTTCCAACGCGACCAATCTCGCTCGAAACAGAGTTATAGAAGAAATAGTTAAAAATCAGAGCAGAGGTTGGAATGCCACCTCTCCAGACAGTAACACTTGAAAATAGCAACAATTCAATGTCTAGATAGCAATGGTTCAAGACTACATAGTAATGGTTCAAGACAGTTATAGTTCAATGGGTAGACAGTAACAGTTTAAGACCGTAACAGTTTAATGTCAAGACAATAACGGTTGGACAGTAAAAGTCCAAGCTTAGACAGTAACAGTTCGAGGTTTAAACAATAACAGTTCAAATATAAAGAAAGGAACGATAACTATGGTTGGTTAAAGAATGACAACATTAATGGGTGTAATGAGAAAAACATAAAATATAAAAAAAGAAATGATTAAAAGAAGGACCTATTAGCTGTTGATATGATTATTATAAAACATAAAATATAAAAAAAGAAATGATTATTATATTTAGTGTATGTTAAGATCCCAGGTAAGGGGATCTCCATGTTTTGACTAGCATACATATAGTATATGTTAGGATCCTAGGTAAGGGATCACCTTGCATTAACTCTTATAGGGTGATGATGATACCAGTAAAATTGGTATTGGTAATGTGTTAAGCGGAAATAATCATGGTTGATCTTATGAATTCTTGAATGAAGGTTGATAATGGAAGAGAGAACGGTTTTTAGTAGTTAAAGGAGAAAGAGTTTCCAATGAATACCAGAAAGGAGAAGTGAATAAAATATGAATGCATGTTTGCCTTTTTAAATTGTTGGATATTTGTATTGCTATATTATTGTGATATTCATGTTTCAATAATATGTATTTTGTTTCAGGACCATCGCATGCACGACAAGTAGCTTATGTTTAAATTTTATAATCCAGGTTTTAGGGAGTATACCCTTGTATTTTGTAATATTACAACTTTTATATAACTTAATTTGTATAATTGATGTTTAAACTTGAGTATATGAATTTAAATCTATAGTTTGTATAATCACGTTCCATGTATGAATGTTTATATCTTTTATCCATCAATAATGATAATTGTTGTTCAATGTATATCATAAACATTGTGGTTAACATGAATGATGATGTTTGTGGGATTGAGACCCAGGATGATTGGGTTGAATTGAGTTAGGAGATATGGGATATTAGAAGTGTAAACAGGTTGTTTGTCGATAACTTGGAATCTCTCAATATAAGGGAGACTCTGCCAAAGTTTTAGTGAAAATTTCGATAAATTTTAATATGAACACCATGTACATGTGTGTGTGTGTGTAATTAATCTCTATTTATTAGTTAACATGAGATCGTTGCTTTATCCCAAATATGGGGATGTTATATAAGCAGATGACATGACACTTATTTTATAATAAAAGAATAAAGTGACACATTGTTTGTCCTTATTTTGTTATTTTATTCAGCCAATAAGGCTGATCGAGTTGGCACATTTAAACGAATGAACGTGACATTTCTAATCACCTCAAAGTCTCCAACCACCACCATTTTACAGTAACTACAAGCTTTTGTCACCCTTGTTTGATGTTTCTGCCCTCACCTACCGTGTGGAAGCCATCAACTTTTTATCTCAAGGTAGCCTTGTTTAATTCAGTAAGTTTTGCAGTATTGGACCCAACTTTGGATTGATGGTGGGAAAGCTACATGCCACCAAATCAAGCATGATTTGATCCTAGTTGAAGAATAATACCCCCTCTACAAATTATATGGTTTTTTTTTACTATGATGATCTCTCATTTGCTACGATTAATTCATTAAAGGTGCATCTCCAGCCAACAATTTTCAACCAAGTTTCATTTATAACGTTCCCAACTTTTTATAGAATTTCTAAGAGTTTGTTAAATATCTAGGGAGAGGGAGAATAAAAGAAGAGAGAAGAATGGTCTCCTAACATATCTGAGGAAACAATCCCTCATGATTAAGTTTTAAAAAACTACCTTCAAACTCACAAATGGTTTCACTACCACCTGTTTTTTAGAGACTATAAAAGGAGAAGAAATCACCAAAAAGAAAGGATTATGGAGGAAATCTAGGAGAGAAAAGCCACGAAAAAAAAAGAAGAAATCTTGAGAAAGAAATCAACCCAACAATAAAAAAAAAAAAAAAAAAAAGAAAAGAGAAAGAGAATTAGAAGATATTGAGTAGAAGAAAGTCAGAAGTTGTTTGGAAATGACTATTTAAATACGCTAAAATCAAGCAAAAAAGGATAAAAAACCAGTTGCGATTAACTTTTAAAGGTAAATTATTCAACTTAATGCAGGGGTAAAACTCATTGAGAATACCCTCCCCTATGCATTTTAAGTTCTGATTCTTTCATTCAGATATTGTTCAAAATATTTGTGATATGATTTAACTATGTTTTGGTTTGTGTTTGCATGCTTTTTAATTTGCTTTAAATACAAGTTTGTTATATGATTAATTATTTTGTCATTAATCGAATGTTTTATGTTATTTAATGGATGATTAATGATAGGTTTTTTATGATTGAATACTTGTCTTGGATGCATAAAAAAAATATTTTATAGTTTGATGATTATATATATATATATATATATATATATATAGAGAGAGAGAGAGAGAGAGAGAGAGAGAGATAGCAATTTTTTATCATTATGGTGTTTTCGTTCAGTTTTAAGAGTTTATATAGCTCATTTCGTTGTTGTTTGTGATTTTAAATTAGCTTTTAAATTGATAAGAAGAGTATAGGTGCATGTTTGTATGTTAATAGTAGATTATAGACTTTAATTCTTATACATCGTAATGTTTATGTTTATTGTTTTTTTTTTTTTTTGAATGTTTAAACATATAAACATAAGTGTATATGACTTGTATGAATAATTTTTTTTTCTAGGTTTGGATGCATTTTTCTGGGTTTAAGCTTTGTTGGGCATTTCTAGGTTTCTGAGTTGGTATTCTTTGGTTGAACATCCTTAGGTTTTTTATTTTCATGTTTTTTTGATCGATTGATGATTTTTATACAAGCACACATAATTGTTAATCACTAATCTAAGGTCCTAATGGTTTAAAAACATTTAAATCATGTCATGTAATATTTGGTTATTTGTTTGTGCTCTTCACAAAAATCAAATAATTAGGAAGATTGTTTGATTGTTGTCTTAATAGAACCTCAAAATATTGTTTGAATGATGTCTTTGTATTTGTCTTTGCCTTCATTTTTACGTTGTCTGGTCTAAAATTGAATCCATGCTTTCTAGGTTTCTTTATTGTATTCTTTGTGTTCTTTATCAAATTCCAAAAAAAAAAAAAAACCTTATTTGATCTCCAAATTATCGTTTATGTTTATGGACTTTGTTGTTGGGTTTGGGCCCTTAGGCTAAAAAACCTAGCCCATGTGGTTGGGCTAAGCTCATTTTTTATAAGGTTGTGTTTATCATGTGACACGATCAAAAGATTGATATCTTCTACCAAGTGTAAGAGTGTCGAAGTAATAAATAACTCGGCAAGACCGGGGTCAAACCATAGGAAGGTTAATTGTATAAATTATAGACAACAATAATATAACAACAACAACAACAACAACAATAATAACAAAGAAGAAGTTGATGAGAACTTTAAGATGAAAGATTAATGTAAGGATTAAACAATGATAAAAACAAATGTCAAGGTTAAGGGATCCACTAATGGTATTTCAAACAAGTATAGTATATACTCTTATTATTCAACTAGAAACTACACACAAAGGAGGTTCCAATCGGATGATTTGTCATTAATAGCTCATTATAAATTGTTAACATAATCATATTAATTATCTTATTTAAGTAACACCAAACTTTTAAATTTTTTCAAGAATTCATAATGCTAACTTATGTTAACAACAAATAAGTTTCTTTCATAACACAGGTGTAGGTAATACCATACGGTTAAGCTATGAGAGTGCCAATCATTTTTTGTACCAAGTGTTATACAACACAAATCTAGATTAACCATTTAACAAGCAAGGTATTAAGAATTAGTAAGATAAAACGATAAGACATGTTAATATTAAATATTAAGGTCGATGTTGAGTTTACATTATACTTATTCTTATACCATTAGTGTAACCTTTTTCACCTTGACATAATAAATTTAGCTAAACATAGTGAAGAAGAGAAACATAAATAAACAAAATAAAAACATAAATAAGATACAAGTTAACTCAGTAAAGGAAATGAAATGAAATGAAAAGCTTAAACAAGATATTAATGAAAGCAAAACTTAAGAATTACAAAAAATATAAAGAGAGAGAGAGCAAAAGCAAGTTCTTGATCTAAACAACCAAGATGCCTAAATACATGGTAAATGCCTCCTTTTATAGGCCAATATTTGGAACTATTGATTTGATGACTAATTGTTGAGTAGGTGGCCAACTCTTGACTTGGTGAAAATCTTTATCTTCTTGTCTGAAAAAAACATCATTGCTAACATTAGAACTGGAACGAACTGTACTCATAAAAGTTATAGGAAATTGTCTTATCTTTCCAGAAAAAAAAAAAATTAAGGTCATTTGGACTTCTAGAACTCGAGATATAGGCTGAACACTAAATAGTGTCTAAGCTACAAGACATACTTAAACTTCTCTGTTGTTGCTATAATTTGGACTTGAAAAGGGCCTTTTTTCAATCTTGGACTCCACATGAAAGTTGTAGGCATATGTCTTACCTTTTCATCCATATAAAACAGACCTAAATCCGAGATCTACAGCTTCAGATATGACCCAATTACCAAACGGTGTTCCAGTTTGGACTACACCAACATCTCTTTTATAAGTTTGGCCCTCTCTTTGTCCTTTCAATTTTTATACTTAAACTCATCAAACAATCCTTTCAATTATATGATAGGCCTGAATTTAAGATGAACATTTACCATAAAGTAAAGGTATCTTATATTATTAGATATGTTATTATAAAATATGCTTTAGTTAAGGAGTTATTGTTACTTCAAGTGCAAAATGATCTTATAAAACCTTGATAAAAATGCACTTTTAAATACTAATAAGCGTGCCTTATTTTTATTAAAGGAAAAATGCATTTTTTTTCCTCAAGGCATGTTTGCCAAACATGGTCTTAAGATTTTTAAAGCCTTTGATTTTTAGCTAAGGGTATGTTTGGCAAACACGTCTTACTAATTTTTCAATAATGTTTATTTTGTCCTTTTTTATGCTTTTGCAAATAGACCTCACACTAAAAAACTCTTAAAAAATTTACGGGACCATTTCAAAATTATTTATGGGTCCCTAACATGTTTTCTAGCCATTTTATTTCATATTTGGATTTGTAAACTTACACTATAAAATATTAATCCAGTATTAAATATATTTGTTTTTTCTTTAAAATTTCAGAAAAATACAAAAAAAATTCCTTATTAAAAAAAATACAAAAATATGTTTTTATTTGTATGCATACAACTAAATTCTAAAATTTTCATGTTTTGTTTATAAAAAAAAAATACATTTTATCATATGTGGGAAAATACAAAAAAATCAATTAATGAGTATCACAACAAGTTTGTGACAATCCATTATGATTTGGTAAAATTTTCAAAAATACCACAAAAAATAAATATATTTATTTAATTTTTATAATATGTATTTTACATAATTTTTTGGGCTTTAGAATAGTTAGGTTTAGCTTAAAAAGATAAGGACTTCCTTATTGAGAATGACTTTTCTTAAACCTTTAATCAGACCACTAAATAAAAACATGATCTTAAAAGAAAGAAAGAAAGAAAACAATGAATCAACAATGCAACTTATTATAGATAGAGTGTTATAGGGGTGATACATTTTTCTCATGCACAACTAGTTCCCTTATCTAGACTCTCATAAACTATTAGGTTTTCTAGTGCCCATAATACTAAGTGACGACTTCCAAACCATTTAAATTATATTTTTATGATTTATTCAAACACATCCAAAACCCTTTTAGATCCAAAAGCTAGATCCACCATTTAATGTTGTGGATGCCACGACAATAAAGAGAAGCCACATGGCCAACCTTAAATTCAGTAGAAAACTTTTTCTTTGGTCTACCTCCTTTTTTTTTTCTTTATAGTTCTTTCTTTTCTTAAATTTTAGCTTTTAGGTTTGAGAGAAAAAGAGAGAAAGTTGTATAAAAATAATGTAGGAGAGAGAAAGTTGATGAATGACCATCTTTTAACAACGAAACTTATCATTCTTGGTATCAATAAGTTTTATTTGATGAGGAGACTTTGATGGTAGTATTTCTTTCTCTAAACATACATGAAAAGGTAGATTAGGCTCAATTTAAGTTTTTTTTTATTCAATAATTTTTTGTTTTTTAGTGATTTTGGGGTGTTTTAGAGTTAATAAGTGGTTTACAAAGATTTTATGATGTTTTCAGGTAAAAATGAGTTGAAAATAGATTATTGGGAGGAAAAAACCCTCCCCTGATTTTTCGGTCACCACAACAGTGATTAAATTCTGGTTTGTTGCTTGCTTAAATAAATAAATAACCCAGGAGCAAAAAACATGCCCACTCCTAAGAAAAAAAATTAAAAAGTAGGCGTAAGCCTAGGCTTACAGGACCAAATGCATCTAGATGTTTTTTTTTTTTTATTAAGGTTAGGCATGTGGGTTTGGCATTTTTTTTTCCTTCATTTTTTATTAATTGTTTTTTCAATTTAGCTCTTCTACATTAGACTTTTTTTTTTTTACAGACTTCTTTTTGTTAATTCCATTCTTTAAATTTTGATTAATTTTGAATTGAACTTCATAATTTATTTCGATTTGTTTTTTATAGGTTTATTATTATTTTAAACAAACATCCTATAATTTGATTGATGTTCAATTTTATGAGCATCTATTTATTTTATCATACAATTAAGCATAAAATAGTATAACAAAAACAAAATTATTAAACCCAATAGAGTCCATGATGTAAGTTGTGGTTTAGCGGGTTAAACCGTGAAACTCGGGTAGATCTAATGGGTAACCATCTTAATATTTCTTTTTTAAAATATGATGTTATCTTGGATATTTTTAAAGCCAACCCACTTTTTTACTAGTCATATAGATTGTTTACAAAATCCATTAAGTCAAATAATTCACATAAGAACAACTTTCAAACGATTTAATTTGAAGTTTAAGCTAGGTAAAAAGTTAAATTAAGAGGTTTAGAACTTGACTCATTAGGCCATGACACTATCAAAGAATTTTTCAAGGCCTAAATATGTTTTCTTATATTCAAAAAAATCATGACACAACCCGTAACATAGCATGAATCAATTATCTAGTAAATTTTATTCAACATCACATACAATCTAAAAACTCAAACCCCCCATCAAACCTAACCTAAAGATCAAATTTATTTATTTTCTTTTAGAATTTCATAAAATATAACTTACCAACATTTAAAAAAAAAAAAAAGACATTATAAATAATTATTCAAACCACATACAATATATAAATTAGTAAAACATCAATTTGAAGATCAAATAAATCTATATTCTTATATAAATCTATTGTTGGATATATTCGCAAGACTTTAGAACAATTTAATGTGATCAATATCTTGACATAAATATTAACTTATTAGTTAACCAACAGGATAATAACTTTGCATAATTATATGAATTGCTTACAATTAAAAGAGAATATATGCAAAACTTTAACAAGAATATAATAAAAGCAAGGAATAATAATTAAAGATTTAAGGACAAAGCACACATACAATAATTTTCAGGAATAAATTAAGCATTGAATCTTAGAATATAATGCATAGTATACTATCCAGGAATTTGGATGAATAAAAAGGAATTTGGATATGTTACTATCCAGGATTAAATTCTTTATTCTTAAGATTAAATTGCTTGTCATTTGGTGTAAATAATTTCTATGAAAAGTATCCTAAAATTCCAATAACACTATCTTGAAAGGTTGCACCGATCAGGCCAATATTTTAAATTCTATCCATGACACGAGAACCTAAATGTTTAGAACAGACAGTAGATTAGGAAAAAAAACCGAAGAATCAAAAGGGAAATTTAAGCAAGCAAAGGATTGTAGGTAACAAAAAAGTTTGCGAAGATGCACTATGAAAACAGCCCCATCCAACCTCTATTTATACAAGATTTTTGGGACGAAAAATGATGCAGAAAATAATTATGTCAAGTATAATTAATTCTTGCTATTTTAACTTTTTAATTATTAGCGATAAATTATTAAAGTAATTTTGTATTTTTATATCTTTAATACATAAAAATATACTTTATAATATAATTTTGTATTCCCAAATATTAAAGTCTAATTCTAAATCCTAACACTTCGAATAAAAAACTAATTGTTGTGAGATTTTTAGTATTTTGATCAAATTCTAATGGATAATTATAAATTGCTTATGATATTCATTTTGTATTTTTAAAACATGCTAAAAATATGATTTTATCTTTTTTAGAAAATATACATGAAAAACTTTTAGGATTTGGTCGTATGTATAAAAACAAAATATTTTTTATGTTTTTTAAAATGAGGGGGTTTTTTGGATTTTTTAAAATTTCAAACAAAATTTATATATTTTTAATATCGAGTTTGTATCTTACAGTGTAAGTTTACGACTCAATATTAAACAAAATAGCTAGAAAAAAGTTAGAGGGACCCATAAATATTTTTAAAATAGTCCTTGAATTTTTTTAAATTGTTTTATTTTTTTATTAGGCATGTTTGGCTAAACATTAAAATAAAAACAAACTAAAACTAATAGAAAAGTATTAGGATGTGTTTGGAAAATAGCATGCATTATAAGATATAATATCTTGATCTATATATGCCACCCGATATTTATAGTTTTTTATTTAGTTATTGTTAATATTGTTTTTCATTTATAGAAAAAGATAATTTTTAATTTATTTAGTTAGAAATATGCATAAGTTATTCAATTTATACGTTAAAAAACATATCATATAGTCCGGTATGTTCAATAGTTTCTTTTTAAAAAAAAAAAAAAAAAAACTCTTTCTCGTTGGGAGGACGTCTGGGTGTTAGCATCAGCTCTCGAGGAGGAGGACATGTTAACAGGTCAACGAGACACTATAGCCCAAGGACCAAGTCTATGTGAAAGCCCATGAGAATATCATGTGGGTCATGGATGTGAGCTGAACATGCCAATCAAATCATTGGGCTCATAGAAACCTATTTTTTGCTGGGCTGTTAAACAATTCAATTGGCCTTTGTTTCATCCATGGACTCTTAGGTTTGTGGCTCGTTAAGCTTCTTCCTTACAAGTGTGACGACTTTCCAGCTTTTTTGCTCTTACCTTGCTTGGTTTGGGAAGGCAAACTATTTGAGAGTAAAACATGCGTAACAGGCTATGCTCTTCATCCGCTTTCTGGTTCACAGGCTTTGACTAAAATTGAAATTCAGACAATAAACAAATAATCATGTTTACTATGTTTTATACTACTTTCATTTAATAGTCATGTAATAGAATAGAGGATTGTAGAATAATTGACAAAATACAGAGAAAATAGTTAACATTTATTTTCTAATTATGGACACGTGAGCGCATAATTGATGTATCTTGACTAAGGTGTTAATTTTGGTTATGTGTCATAGTTTTTAAACTTGATTCGATGGTCAGCCTGGTTCAAGACCTGAGTTCTGAATAGGTCACCGGGTCACTCAGGTCAATTTTTAAAAAAATATAAAAAAAGACATCGTTTTAGTATAAAAAACAAAAGTTAACTGGTTGCACCCGAGTTTTTTACCGGATTTTACTGGACAACCTATCGAGTTACGCGGGTCAACCTATCAAGTCAACCAAGTCTTATTGGGTTTTTTTTTTCCTTGTTTTTTTTATCAACTCAACCTTATTACAATCCTGAATCGATTAGATTTTGGATTGACTCGTTGAACCGGACCGGTTTGGGAAGTATGATATGTACTTAGTTATGGAAGCATGTTAATTAAAAGGACATTAGTCAAATAAAATCCACTGTGTTACAGGACATGAGGATCCAACACACTACTAGGCTGGGCCATGGGACTGAGAGTGGGGAATAGGAAAATTGGAAGTCGCTGGTGTCTTAGGTGAAGTTTGAGTGGAGAGAAATTTGTTCGTTTTTTAATTTTAAAATATTTTTAAAAAATTAAAAAATTTTAATTTTTTTATATTTTTAAAAATTATTTGAAAAAATAAAAATTGTATTTGAAAAAACAATAACTATTAAAAAAAAGTGAAAAAAAATAAAATTGAAGTTAAAAGACAAAGAAAAATGAAAAGGCTGCCAAAAAGCATGGAAGTGGAAATCAAGATCAGACGGAGCCACTCCTTTCCCCCGTCTTGTCAACATCCTTCCTTGTACCCTACCCTCCTTTTCTCTCGCAATCACTCCAAAGAGAGAAAAGGATCTCTCCATTACTCAAAACAGTTGAGTAGACCCCCGCACTGGAACGGAAATCCCAGCGGTATTTTTGCTTGTTAACATCATTACAAGAATATAAAATAACACTAGTCGGTGCAATAACACAATTTAGGAAATGTTTTGGTTGATAATGTTAACTTTATATTGGAAATAATGACTTCTAAATAAATTATTTAAATGAGATGACATAAATTTCAATAATGATCCAGTAAGTCAAAATTTCTGAGTTATCATTATGAATTTTTTGTCGGTGACTATTTTTTATTATTATTATTATAAATATGAATATCCAGGTCTGTTGATGAATATTTCGATTAATTTTATAATTTTTAAAATTAATAATTATATAAATTTTTAATGATATTAAGATTTGTAAAATTTAAATAGATAATTTTTAAAAAATAAATTTAAAATCAGATAAGTTTTGCTATCCCAATAAAAAATTATTTTTTAGCATAATTTTAAAGATACCAGTAATATTACAGAAGAAGGTTGGTTTTTTTTTTTTTTTTTGTCTTATAAGAACTCTTTTTTTATCTTTCTTTTCCTTTTTCTCTCCACTATCTCCTCATTATAATTGCTCATAGCATCCACGTCTTCGCTAGCCAAACTCAATCCTTAGCTATAATAGCTCTCTACTTGGCTAGCTATACTAGAAAAATGAACAGTGCTTAGCATTCAATTGCCTTTCAGAAGATAGCGGGAAAAAAATTGTATTGGCATCTGGGTTTTGTCTTTTGTTCTTGGCTTTAATTCTCCTAGCAATCAACAATTAAACGATGACGATTCTGTACAAGAGTTCATATGGATCTATGGTGCGAGCAGAGTTTAGCGTAACGATGACAAACGCAGTCGCGATTGCTCGATAAATATTGATTTAACAGTTCATGGCCTTGCTTTAGATGGAATCAAAGTCCTTACAAATAGGGAGGCGCAAAATTTTTGCATGATTCTACAACTTTTCATGGAATTTTAACAGCATGTAGCCATTGCGGTTTGGTTAAAGAAGGTCACAAATGCTTTGATTTAATGAGAAGTCGATATTCAGTTCAGCTATAAATTGAGGATTACAGAGCCATGGTTGACTCTTCGGTCAAGCTGGGCTTCTAGAAAAATGCTTTTGCCATGATCAAATCAATGCCAACAAAACCTAGTAAGGGGTTTAGGCTTCACAAAAAGAGACTGTTATGGATAAGAAAGGTTGGCTATAGTGTGAGCTCGGTGAGAGAGAGAAACAAGGTTTCTAGGCTTAATTCTTGAAGATTCAACAACCAGGTGAGTGCAGTCAGTGCTTGTTTGTTTTTATTGCTATCTTGCAAACACACTCGCTCGTGATTATTGTCTTCTCTTTTATACATCTTATTTCACTGTGAGATCCAGTTTGCTTTGCTCAATGAAGATGCCACATATGATTGGCAGTGAGTTTCTCTTTGATTTTTCTATTTTGGCAAGCATGTTTCTGTAGGTACCTGGGCTAGTAATGTAGAATTTCACTGTGATCGTTTCTTGTGGGTTTAGAAACTGGGTTTTTCAATTATATAAATTAACAGTTAGTATTTCTCGAGGATAAGATAGGCTGAGCACCCGTTGAGGTGTGGATAATGCTTATCAAACTTTTTTTCCTTGTGGATTTAAGAGGAAAAATAATGTAGAATAGTTTCCCTTTGGTTTGCTTATCGGAGACTTCCTTTCTTCCAACCTTTTAACTAGTTGTTAGGACTGGTTCCCCTGTAACACTATTTGTAAATCACACAATAAAGGTTAAGCTACTGCTTGCATAAAGTCTTAGGGTTGCTGCTATAAACCATATGGTAAAATATTATCAAACAATGAGTTGATTAGGTAGTGAGTTTAATTTGAAATCAGTGGCTGACAAAACACTGCAGTTGGTTTACATTCGAGCATCAATCAATCAATCCATGGCTTGGACTTCTTTCTCTTATATTTATGGACTTGCTGAAATTCTTTGATATGACAGAAGCATGAGGGTTCTCCATTAGGGTCAATGGTTGATTTTGCATGTGATGTTGATGGATCTCCAATATTAGCACTCAACAGCTTTGCATTTCGTATAAAGGCATGCACATCAAAGGATATAAGTTGTTTCTTCTTCTGGGTTTTTATGGTGAAAAATACTGGAAATTAAATGAAAAGGTAGATGTAGCTGTACACATTATGTTGGATAAAACCTTCTGAGTATCATTGTTTTCTTACTTTTTTTTTTTTAAGTTGGTGTCTTGTAGAGGTTTATAATGGGAAATGCTCGCAGATTTTAGCGTAGCTGTACACATATATGACATTGGATCATATTCACTCCAAAAGTCGCAAATCTTTTTATTAATTAGGTTTAGTTTTTGAAGAGAAGTTAGAGCTAAGAGATGGAATGTACTTCTTTAAGAAGCATTTTGGTGTTAACTACTTTAGGACAGCTGCATTTTGGATTTATGTTTCTTCAATACAAATTGGCCTTTGACTGGTGGAGTTCATAGCCCGCACCTTTTTCATTTAACGAACTACGTCCAATTTAATGCATTTCAAGCCGTTCCATTTATAGGAAGCCGTTGCAATACAACTGTTTAACATAAATAATAAAAATTTTGTACATGTAGCACAGGAGTTTTGCTATTGAAAATTTATACTCGCATCAATTTCTCTCAATTTTATTCTCTACACACTCTCTTTTTAGTATATTTGCTTGATTTAAGTTTCCTTACCATTTACAATTACGTACTCAATAGGTGATCCCTACTTCACTAATCTCATGTATGAGGGGTGACTTTAATACATAATTATCAAAAGAAGGATATGATCTACTAGCTCAATACTCTAATCAAGTTGTTATATCATTCCAAGATCCATGTGAAAATCCACCATTAGCTAAAAATATAAAATGATCTAATAACTTTAAGGAGGAAGAAGATATGCATGGATCAATGCTAGCATGGATCAAATACGTGGAAATGAGCAAAAGGGTAAGGCGTATCTACCATGAAAACAAGAAGTTTATACCCAAGTGTACATTAAGTTTTTAATCCATTATTGATCGACCACTTAACTAGCGGTGAATAAATTTTGTTTATACTTTACCCAAATCAAAAATAAAAACCAAAGTGATTTCACCCATGAAGATAAAGTATTATTTATATAAAACTCATATATTTAAATTCATTTGATTTGTAAATTTTTTTTAATAATGTATTCCAATATGTTTTAATATTATGTCAATAAAGCAAAAGTTGCATTAAAAAAAAACCAAAATCAACCATTCATCATTGCTATGAAAGATTAAAGAACCAACCTAAATAATGGATGATTGAGAATTCAAAGAAGTTAAACAAATGTTAGAAATGCAACTCCCACAACTTCTTCTCCTCTTGCTCAAAATTCAATCAACTTAGAAAAGAATGATATTGTACTTGGTGACATAGGTAGAAAGGTGATGAAGAAGCAAGAAAAAAAAAAAAAAGACAATATGCAACATAAGTTCTCATGTGGGGTCAATCTTAGAGGATTTAAAAGAATATAAATAAAAAATGTAACATAAGAATATATAATTTTTAAAACAATCTTTCGGTTTACCGGAAGAGAAAGCAAAGGAAAAACATGAAAAGAAAAGAATAGAACGTGACAGGATTATTATTATACAAGAAGAATTTTTATTGAAACAATAACAAAAAAAAAAAAAATAGAATAATATTGATAGATATGACAATCATGCATTGCAGCTGGTTGAATATTATGAGATGCGTCAAAGAACGATGTATTAGTGATTTTAATTAGCATACATAGTTTAAATTTTCATTATTTCTTTAAGTGTATGCATATTATTTTTATTATTTTTAATTTCTACTATAATAAAAGAATTAATTTTTAAAAGTGTTGTTAAATAATTAGAAATTTTATTATAATAATTTGAAAGTAATCAACAACATAAAATAACATACACTTGAATATTTATCTCACATATAATTTGAGTAATAATAAAATATTCACAACTCTTTATTTTATTGTTGGTGATCCTTTTTGGAGTTGTTAAATTTATTTTATCGAGATCTTTCTGATATTACCAGTGGTCAATATACATCCAAGAGCAATTTCTTTTCTTTTCTTTTTTGTATTTTTTTGTATTTTTTTGTATTTTTTATTTTCCTTGAAATTTATGCTATCTCATTTTAAAAATTTCTTTAGAAGTTGCTATTTTTAAGGTGACTTTTTATAAAATTATTATTTCCAATCATGACATGTATGAAACTATATTGTCAGAAAACAAATTTAAGTATATTATTTTATGAAATCTTAAAAAAATACTAATTTAAAATAAAAATAAAAATCCTAGACCGTAAAGCACACCATCTTTTGTCCCTAACATATTGTTTACTATCCACTCCTCATCTGCTATCCTAATTGTTGCACACACTCTTTTTTTTTTTTTTTCTTAACTATAGGGAAGTTAAATGGATAATGAAAAATTCACCATACAGTTTTTTTAACAAATGTCTCATTTTTATTTTTTTTGTATCGATAAAAATAATTATTTAATAAAAAAAGAAAATAAAATTCAGAAAAGAGAAGTCATGGTTTATGAGAAAAATTTATTGTTTGCTTTCTTTTTGTGGGTTTTTAAGTAATCTTAATATAATATTACTACATATAATGATTTAATTTATATAATGGTTCTTGATCATACATTACAATTGACAACATGTTAATAGTATGTAATAATCATACATTATATCATAAACGTAGGATATCATAAAAAAAAAATTTCCATATTAACTAATTAATGCCAAAGAATGTTTGATACTACAAATATAAAAAAGTTAATGACTCTAAAGTATTTTTTATAACATTGTCAAATATTTTTTTTCATAATACAATTAAATATTGAGAATAATCAATTTTCTAAGAATATTTTCCAAAAACAAGGTGTAAGCAAAAAACAATGCATATTAATTCTTTATATACGTTAATTGAAGGAAAACTCATTCTCAAATAGTATCGTAATTTCTTTTTGGACGTATCAATATAATGTTCATCTATAGGTTTTAAACTTTTTTTTGTATAAAATGTGATGAGGATCAATTTTTTCATGTAGGAATAAAATAGTTCTTTTCAATGTAAATAATGAAAGCAATATAAGATTAACAAGGCATATATATATAACATGTCAAAATGGCATATAAAAGAGTAAAAAATGATGATCACTCTCAAAGTCACCCATATCCACTCTCCAAAAAAAACCTTTGTTACCTTTTTTTAACTCTCTTTATAGGATTATGAAACTCTCTAAAATAAGACAATCAATCTATCATTAAATATCACTAGTTTTTTTTTTCTTCTCATGTAGCTAGGATGAATAAGAAATCTTTGTAAAAAATAGATTTTGAAAAATTAATAAATCCTTGTCAAACTTGGAAATTATGTTGCAGCATATTAAAAATTATTGTAGAACTAAGAAATTCTCAAACAAGCTTCCACATCCTTGTAGGAAAAAGATCATTATCAAATAGAAAGTTCCAAGTCTAATGAAAGTACAGAACAAAACTCATATAACTTATTATGACCTATACTATAAGGTCTTCTCGAACTCCGATTGACCTGACAAATTATCCCAACATAGAACAACATTCCAGAAAATTTTGGGTAAATTTTTAGCTTAATCCAATGTTTGTATTCATAATTATGATTGTTTCCATAAAACTAGATAATGTGCATAATTATGCTAGAATCCAAATTTCTTTGTTCAACTCTTTCTTGGATCGTATCATTGGATGTCATTGCTTGAATTTAAATAATAAGTTCATTTGCGTCCACCAACCCTATGTATAAATGATACTTATAATTTAATGCTAGTGTGACCTCCTTACCATCATGGGATATATAAAATGATAATAAGGCATTCTCTTGCCTGAAGCTTTACTCACCTATCCATATCATTTTACACTTAATAGTGTAACTTTTTATTGTTATGAGCTATTATCTTACATAATTATACATAAAATAGACTACATAATCTATTCGAATTGTTTTCATCTACTTCATGTAAATTAACATGATTATTGGGTAAATTAACACTCATGAATCACTAGGTAAAAAAAAAGATCTTATTGATACGCATACAAACATACAAAAACTTTCTCCTATTCCACACCTCTTATTTTTACCATCTTTATTTACTATCTCCACAACATACAACATAAATTCTTTAAGGCTACATTCATTTTACAATTTTACAAACTTAAATATTAGAGTCTTTTTACTACACAAGAAAACTTAGAATTCAAATATACATACAAACACCAAAGCATAATTGACTTCTATATAATTTTATTTTTTTATGATATTTTGATGTAAATAAAAAAGAAAGCATTTGTTATTGTATTTCTCTTTTTAGTTTTTTTAGAATATTGAAGTTCAATCACAAGCTCAAATGATGATTTTAGAGACTAAGATTATATGTTTGCCACTTGTGAACCTAGCTAACTATCACATGAAAACCTAAATATCTAGAAAATATTCTTAATTAATTTAAAATTTTAGTAAATTAATATAATTATATATTTTAAATGAAATAATGTTTTTTTAAAAATAAATTAAAATTAAAGAAAAAAAAACAAAAATAGGCCAAGAATGCAAGTCTAACTTGAATTAAAAAGCCTAGATGCAATTTGGTCTAAGAGCCTGTGTCAACACCTGATTTGTCTTTTTTTATCAGGAGTGGATGATGCATCATCCATTTTTTTTTTGTTTCTTTTTTTTAAAAAAAAAAAAAAAATTAGGCAACAGAACACTTGTAGTGGCAGGTGACCTATCACGTACCAGTTGTTACCTAGAATCTAACATCCATTATGTTGGCTAAAATATCAAAGGGGAGGTTTGGCCTAAAAATCCTTTTTCCCACTCATTTTCACTTACAAACACCATAAAAACTTTCCTAAACTATTTACCAATCCTCAACCACCTCAAAGTTACTAAAAATAAATAGCCAAATCAAAAAAATCAAACCAATATCGATTCACTTTTCTTGCCATGTTTGTAATGAAAAAATACTTTTGTTGAACTTTTCTAGTCAAATAAAACCTATTGATAAAAAGATCATCCTTTTTTGTGGGTGGATTTTGGCCAAAAAACAAATTTCTCTCTCTTCTATTATTTTTTGGTGACTTTCTCTTTTTTCTCTTAAATCTGAGGATTGAAAAATAAACAAGAAGAACTTTTAGACCCAAATGGAAATTTGTTTTTAGTAACTTTGAGGATTGAAATTGGTCGTGCATTTTCTAAACAAAATGGCTAAGTATTATCTTCATGTTTTCCTTTGTTGTTCTCTCACTTCAATTTTATCTTTCTACTACAACTTAAAACTTCATCTTATAGAATGAGACCATAAAAGAATTAAATCAAATGTACAAAAAAAACACTCGAGGATGAATTTTTTTTTTTTTTAAGATAACAAAACCAAATTGAAGGAAGATGCTTTACTTTATATAAAAAATAAAGCACCATATTGAACCCTAGATGTTTTAGTATACTGTATAATTATAGGTTGGTCTTAAAAGTTAATATTGTTGGGTGTGGGACCTAGAACACTAAAGTGAAACCAGTAAAATGGTTTATGGACTCATTCTATAGAGAATTAGATTACTTATTATGCTACATTGCAAGTTAGACCAATTTTTTATAGCAAAAAATATTCAAAGTCACGAGGATCTCTTTGGCATTGTCATTAAACTCATCCAAGGAGGCTAAACTTGAAACCTTTAAACCAACTCCTTACTTGTCCAGGGCTTCAAAGCGTCTAGTCATATTTTTTTTCCCTACAATTGATTATCGATGATAGTATTTTGAGATGTATAAATCAAATAGTTAAACATGAGCACAACAATGTTTTTTTAAGGTAAAAGTATATTTTTGTTTTCCTATTATGTTCAACTAAGCTGCAATTAAGGCCTTTTGAGCCATTTTGTTTCTTTCTTTTCTCATATCGTAATCTCTCCCTAACTAAACTTTTATTAGGCTAAGTCGAGATAAAGTTCAGGATCAAATGAAAGAGTTATCAAATAATCATGGATAAAATTGAATCAAGAGGGGAAAAAAGTATAAGAGTTATTGAAGAATTAAAATCTAGATTAAAAAGATATTAGAGAATCGGGAACTAAAATGAATAAAAGAGAAAAAGTGTCTATCACATGTAATACATGAGCTAGCATGGGAGGAAGGCCATTGCATTATGGCGAAGCATGCAACGTCCTCAAAGCTCCAATGATTGCCATTGTTAGTTTCATTGGAATCATCTCAGTGAGGTCTTCCATTACAACAACATGTGGTAGAAGGAGTCGCTTTATTAGCTTTTTTTTCTCTTCTTTTTCCATCTTTCTTTTTTTTCTCCACCTTGATTTCCATGCCCTGTCAGTTAAAAACATCAAAGAGAGCTTCCATTGACAACCATTCTTGGTGTCGTTAGCATCATCTCGACGAGGTCTCCATCCACAGTGGTGTATGGTGGAAGGAGTGGCTCCAACAACCTATTTTTTCTCCTCTTTCTTTGCCTCGATTTCTACACATAATCTATTAAAAATATCATAGGGAGTTCTATTTTTTTAATACAAACTTTGATTTTTATTCATTTAATTGTTATTTTTAATAATTATTATAATTTAATTTTGCAAAATTGATACTCAATAAACAATGGAATGGTGTCAAAAACTATGAACACACTAGGAAATGTAAGATGAAAGAAATTTTTAAAAAAGAAAAATAAGGTTAAAATATGATAGAAGATGATTAAATTGGAAAATCAAAACTTCAATAACAAAAAGAAAAGCAAATAAGAAAATAATGAGAATGCAACATTAAAAAAAAAATTATAAAAATAGCCATAAGGTGATTTCATGTTCAAAAACACCCTTTTGTTTTAGTGTTTTATTTTTTTTTTTGTTAACTGTGGGTGTTCAAACTAACTTACAAGTACCTCAACTAATCTCTAAAATCTTAAAGTTAATGACTATATAAATTCTAATAATCTTATAATTTATAATATTTAAATTGATAATCTTAAAAAATAAAAAGAAATTGAGATCCGATGGAAAGTACACTCTTTTGAATTCTTTTGTTTTAGTGTTTTGTTAGAGAGAGAGAGGTGGTTGTTTCCCGCTAGCTGACAAGGAGTGGCAGGGCAGGAGTACGGGGTCAGCGTGTCGCGTCGGATATGCTTTACTGGGATTGGCTTTGGATGTTAACAATCACATGACGCTGTAACTCTCTCTCCCTTGGCAGCAGCAGCAGCAGCGGTCGTCCAGCTGTTCCAATTATACAAACATACATTTATATAGTTTCGTGCATAGATTATCACTACCTTAAGAGCAATGTACGTAGTGAATCTTTCCTCCTTTTAACTATTGTTTTTCTCTTTGTACTCTTCCCTCTTCAAGTCCCAAGGTGCAGCTCCCTCCCAGTAAAGTAAACCCTCCAATCACATCCAGATCAGTGCCCTCTCTTCATGTATTTATTTTCCTATTCATTTATCCAGAGCCCGAATTAATATTTCCAGCCATGATCTCAACTTAGTAATTATCGATTAGATTTAATACAAGCATAAATGTCGGGGATGGGGTCCCATAATGTCGGAGATGGGGGCACGTAGGCAGCTACAATTAATACCGACAGCTTAAATTTTTCCAGGTGTAAATCCGTGTCCTAAGATTGAAGTTGCCCCCTCTCTTCTCCATCTCCTCCTATCCTAGTGTTGTGTTGAAGTAGCGCTCTCTTGTTTTCGGCAGCCAAACTACAAGCCTTGCCAGTTGCCATGTCTATTCTTGATTTGACTTTTGGCGCCATGTGGGTACTACGATGTTGCTCAATAAAGCCAACCTACTTAAAAATAAAAATAAAAAGTGAAATTTAAAAAAAATCAATTTAGAAAAACAAAAAAAAAATAAGATAAATCCAACAAACCTCTTAAACCGGGTCTATTCTCGAAAAGTTACAGCCCGTAAAATTTTTTATCCAAATTCAATCAAGAAACATAATTTTTAACCAATTTAATTTTAAAAAATGAGATCGGTAAAAAAATATTAATAAAAAAGCATGCAAATGTAACAAAGAGAGTAAGAAAAAAATTTGATAAAAAAAATCCAACGAGAATGCAATTTAATGAAAAAAGATAATAAATAATCTCAAATAAACTAAATATCAATTAAAAACATAAGGAGTAAACTTTAAAGATTAAAAAAATCATAGAAAATAAAATTAAAAACATATGTAAAAAGTAAGCAAACCCGGACAAACATCTATAAAAACCAAGTAAACCTGGACAAACATCTTAAATATGGTTAAATCTTAAAAATCTCGTAAACTATGAAACCCTTTATTCGAGTCCTATCAAGAAGTTTATTATAAGCTAGTTTAAAAATATAAATTTTAAAAACTTGTCAAAGCAAAAAAAAAAAAAAAAAAAAAAGCCTCAAGCAAACCCAGCAGCTAACCTGGGTCAACAAATAAAATACATGAAAAAAAAATCAATACAAAAAAACAATAAAAATAGCAATTAAAAGAATTAGGACTAAACCTGACATAAAAATTAAATGAAATTAAATGTTTAGAAATGAAATTATATATATATAAAAAAAACAAATCCATTAAGAAAATGATTAAAAATAGCAATTAAAATAATTAGAACCAAATTTGAGATAAAAACTAAACTAAAATAAATACTTCGGGGTGGAATTGAAAAAAAAAATCAATCAAGAAAATGATTCAAAACAAAACAAATAACAATTAAAAAAATAAGAACCAAATTTGAAAACAAATTAAAAAAAAAATCAAATGATCAGGGATAAAATCAAAAATAAATTCAATTAGAAATAATGAATGTAAATAAAACAATTGCAAATAAGAGATGTGGGATTGAATCAAAGGAAAAAATAAATGGAAGGGTTGATATGATTTTTTGCATGGCAACACACAATCCGAGGAAGAAAGAGAAAGGAAAAAAGAACAGCAATTTTGGGTCGAATCACGTCAAACCACCATACACGCACAACCCAGAAAGAAAGAGGACGCCAAGATGAATCAAATGATGCAAATGAATCAATATTATAACCACTAAAGCGGCTAATGCATTTGAGGCACATGTCAACAATTTTTTTGTTTTTTTATTTGTACAAAACTAAAAATGTCCTTAGGACTAAACAATAATAGCAAACAAACCATGATGAAATTACAACCAAGTTCCTGAAACCAAAGTTAAAAAATTAAATGGTAAGAGTAATGTAGTAATTATATAGTTCTATCAAATATGAAAATATGAAAACACCATTGTGCACAAGGTATTGGGTTATTTTATTTAAGGATTGCATAAGTAATTTTACTATGTATTAAACACAATTACCAAAAGAAACTTCACGCAATCCTTAAAAGATATTTATGTTATGATGTAAATATCAACCTATCATCAAACCAAATCAAAAGATTAAAAGACCAAATAATAATTTAATAATTATATTATTATAATGAATAGTAATATATTAGTATATTAGCATGTGCTTTACAGCAAGTTAATATCAAATTATTTTTCAATGTCAAAAAAACTATTAAGAGAATAGAGAATGTTTTTAAGCCCTTTGGGTCTGACGATCATGTCAGACCCAAGAACCTTGGGTTTAGTGACTTTGCCAAACCTAATAAGCAGCCAAATTGTGTAGAATTATTTATAAATGAATAAATTTGAATATTAACTAGATTAACCTTTTGTTTTATCAAATAATAATTTATTTATTTAATTCTTGAAATACATAATATAACTTATAATTTCTCTTAATTAAAAAATTAGGGAGATAATTGAATTATATGCCACATGTTTATAAATTAGTAATAAATAAATTAGTTTCGGATTCATAGAAAGAATTGAAGCAAGCATTACTATGATGTTCTAAACAACAACCAAAAAAGACTTTGATACCATCAATTTTCATTTAAAATAGTCAAAATAACGTAAGATAGTAGCAAAAAATAACCTATAAGAAAATTAATAAAGAGTTCAATTTATTCTGATTAGTTTTGAAGTATAATAATTATTTTCAAATTTTAATGTTTTATATTTTTTGTTGATTTTTTAAAGCTTTTTAGAGTTTTGATAATCGAAACAAAGTATAACAACAATACTATATAGTTTAGTTGTCAAGTAGCTTATTTATATTATTTAGAGTTTTACATGGTGGATAAATTAAAAATAATTAAAAATAAAAGTAACATGTGTATTTTATGCTGCATTCTATAAAATAATCAATTTTATGAATTAAAAATTTACTATTTTTACTAATATTGGTCTTTTTATTAATAAGATTGATGGGTTGAATTTACTTACTTTTATATATATTACAATGTCAATATTGTATTAAGGATGCTAGACTCGCGCGCCTACATCTGTGGTATTATACATGGTTGCCTAATGACAATAGTGTCAAAAGAGAGAAAAGAAAGAAAAAAAACTCAAACAATCAATCACTAGTAAGCATGCCACTTCATGTGAAAGAAAGCATAGCTGCGCATTAAGTGATATGACCAAAGGGTATATTTGATCACCGGGAAGTGTCTTACACATCTCTTTAATGACATGAGCGTTGCCCATATATTGGAACATGTAAAACACGTTTCAGCAGTTTTTTAATTAAAAAATACAAAATACAATGTGAAAATATTAATAGGCCTCTATGATTCTTTTAATTATATACAATATCCATACAAGAGTACCAAAGTACCGTCAAAGGCAAAGCCAAAGAAAGCTTGATGGCCATTTCTGAGGCTAAATTTGTTATTTGTCATCAAATAGAATTCTATGATTCTGGAAATGTCTTTGTCGTGAGCAAGTATGAAAGAAAAGAGTTATCCTTTATTCGGTCCTAACTATATTTTCATTTTTTATGTAGTAAGTGGAACCATGGAAGAAGATTTTTACATGTTATCTAACCAAATAATAAGGCTTAAACAAGGCGAAAAAAATAGCGTTTAATAATTAGTTATTGTATTGTGCATATAAATATTTAAAATAACTAAACATTATTTAAATAGATTTCATTATTGTGCTTTTTTAAGATATAAAATGATCAATAAAGACTGTATTAAGAGTATTTAGACAAATACATTTTATTTATATTCAATAATTTATGACATCTTAAATTACATAACACGTGAACATTTTTTTGTATATAAAAGTAAATATCATATTATGAAGAAAAGGATTAGTTGGGATAATACACACATCATTTCAATAAAATATTTTGAAATAGATTTATGTAAAATACAAGTAGCTTTAGTATGTGTAATTAAAAAAAATAAAGGAGAAAGTTGTAATTTTAACTAAAAAAACTCATTTAGCATGGCTTTAAGGATAGAAAAGTCTTTTTCGGCGGGATTCATTGGTCATATTGATTTTTAAAAATAACGAGACTTTTTGCATTTTGAATTAATAGTATAATAATTAAATACCCTTAAAAATAAAAAAATAAAAAAACTAAAGAGAAAGGCTTTATCGTCATGCATAGTAAAAAAAACTATAATTCCCTTAAAATTAAAAATAACAGAGCATGCATTTGGGGGTACTTAAGTCTTTTCAACATTTTTATTTTATATTTATGTATTAGGATGTGGTGCAATTAGATCTTTGACTATATATAAAAAAATTTTAAAAAAAATAGTGGACACGTGGGTGGCATAGGCTAGCAAGTGAGAGGTGTCCGCGCAATTTGGACGACTCACACCGCACCTCCAAGTGATCAAATGTCGCTATCATCATAGTGTTAGAAGCATCGAGTCATCCTCTTCATGATGGTGGAGTGAATTTTCACAAAAGAGGTCTAATTAAACTCCAATGAACTTTTCTTTTCTTCTCTTCTCTTTTCCCTCTCTCCTGGCCTAGAAACTCATGCCAGCTCTTTCAAAAATTAATTGTGTCATCCATTTTATGTTTTAATCAATTTCAGTCCTCATTATTTTTATTACTATATTTTTTTTTTGCTTTTAATGCCTTTTGAACTTTATTTGTTTTTCAATTTCATACCTAAATATTTTATTTAATTTAATTTAATTTTTATATCTAATGTGGTCTTCATCCATTTTATTACTATTTATTTTTGTTTTTATCATTTTCTTGTATTTTTTCAGTTTTATCTCTCATCATTTTATTTAATTTTATTTTTGTATTCAATTTTAGTCCTCATTCTTTTAATTGATATTTATTTTATTATTTTCTTAATTTATTTTAATTTTCAATTTAATCCATCATTGTTTTCTTTCATTTAGTTTTTATGCCAAATCTTGTCCTCATTGTTTTTACATATATATATTAGAGATTTTGATTAGTGATTTTTTAGCGTTTGCCTTCTATAGGGTGATTTTGGTATTAGGAATTGGGTCATTGGTTTCAAGTATAATCGGGTTGACTCAGGTTTTATTTTATTTTACTTTGATCTTTTCTTCTAGGTCCTTTTTAAAAAAAATATTTTTTTATCCCGATCTTATGTCGTGGGTCTCAGGTTAAATTAATTTTTTTAAATTTTATTCTTTGACATTAGATTATTGAGCATTGAGCTTCATGATTTTTTTCGCTTTTCTTTACATGGGGGTTGACTCAGATCGCAGGTTAGTCAAGTTAAACCGAGCTTACTCAATTTTTTTTTATGTTCTTTTCTATTGATTTAACTTCGATTTTTTTCTAGATTATGTTTTCTTAAAGTATTTTTTTAGCTTGATCTCATACCTCAGGTAGTAAGTTATTGAGTGAGCTTGGGTTGACTCAGGTTTTTTTCTTTAATGTTTTTGTTTGATTTTTTTTTCTTGAATTTCATCATTTAATCTTAAGTTATTGAGCTTTGAACTTTATCTTTCCTTTTTCTTTGGGGGTTTTTTGGTCTTTCATCCTAGGTTGTGGATTAATCGAGCTAACCCGGCTTAACTTAAATTATAATCACCCTATACTTCTTTTTTTAAAAAAAATATCACTGTGTTTGAAGGGTGTATGCTTTATTATGTGGTGTTGGGAAAACGGTTGAAATTGTGATTTTTTTATTTAAAATTAACTTTTTATGGTTTTAAATCTAATATTAAGAATAATTTTTGAAGAATAATTTTTTTATTTTAATATGTTTTTAAATAAAAAAAATTAAAAAATACACAAACTATTAATTCCTTCTTACTTTAGTCCTCAATTGATTTGAGTTTGCTTTTAGCTATTAGTTGGGATGACAGATATCAATGCAACGACAAAGAGTGTCCAAGATAAAGATAAAAAATGTATGTGAAAATATGGTTGTAGTTATTTTTTTAAAATATTAAAATAATATTTTTTTATTTTAAAAAAAATATTTTTTGACACCAGCACATTAAAATGATCTAAAAAAATATTAATTTGAATTAAAAATTAAATTTAAATTTAAATTTTTAAAAAATATTTAAAAAAAAAAACAAAAGACTCGCATGTTGAGTTCTCGGTGCGACAAGAAATTGACATTGTTAAGACAACTAGTGTACGGTTTTCACTGTCTTCTCGATGGTATTTCTCTTTTTTGTAATTAATTAATATAGACTCCGATATTAGTAATTTCTTTGTGAATTTTGCTTTCAGTATGCGTGGGCTTTGGAATCATAACCCAGTGAAACTTCTGAATTTAAGAGTTTTTTAGGTTTGGTTTCAATTTATTTATTTTATTAAATTCTAAATTTTTTCTTCTTAAAATTAATTGTTTTTAGAATTTTTAATATTATTTTAATGTGTTGATATAAAAAATAAAAATAATTATTTTAATATTTTATAAATAAAAAAACTTTAAGCATTATTTCTAGTAATGCCCCGGCCAGCAAATGAGGCTAGTTAATACTAGAAATAAACCTAAATAATGCATGTCAAATGGGAATCTTCCTTGCCATCTAAAACCAAGCCCTTTGAATTCTAACGCCCAGTTAACCACAGAATCAAGCATCTAAAACAAGATTTGAGCGAGTGCTGTTGCTGTTGCAAGAGGTCTGAGTTGCTGCGTGGACTTTGCACGACTACTGATTGTGTGGGAATGTTCATCATGAACGGAGGAGGTGGTGCTCAGTTCCCACCACCACCTCTCCCTTTCACCCTTACACACTCTGACGTCACTTTTTGACATAACCCTACACGCTACCTCTCTGCCATATCTTCTTCTTCTTCTTCTTCGTCTTCTTCTCTCTTACCATGTTCATGTAAATTTCTAGTCTTCTTTTCTCCTTTACCGCATTAACTACCAACAAAAATAGGAAAAGAAACAGGCAACACTGCACGGCGCCACAATCACAAACCTTAATTACAATATTTCCATAAACTGAAGTGTTTTTTTTTTTTTAATGAATATTAGCTGATAATTAAAGTGATCCTTTGGCATGCTACTAAATAATCAAAAATCGATTTTTGTTCAAATTTAAATCTCATCGATACAACAGCTCAGAAGAGATTAGTTTGTCAGGGAAATCCAAGGAGGGTTATTTACTCTTCAATTATATATGTAACTTAACGTGGTGGATAATAAATTACTTCTTACAACCCTATTAACTGAAGAACTTGAGAAGAGTGTTTACCATAGCTAGTGTTATATATAATTAATTTGAACAAAAAAATTTTTAATTTAAACAAAAAAAACATATTTAATTTCAATGACAAACACCTTCTTAATTAATAAAAAAATAACCCCTTTAACAAACAAAGATAAAGAGGAAATATATTTAAAAAAGAATTGAGAATGGATTTATTTACTGGCAATAGCCAGTAAATTGTTGAGGGTAAAAGAGAGAGAAAATGGAAAGTAAATTAAAGGCTTTCGAGTAAGACACCTATTTTCTGCAGGCCGGGGAATTGATGGCCACACTCTCCCCTAACCTCTTATCTTCTCTTCTTATGATCTTTAAAAAGAAAAGGAAAAGGAAAAAGAAAAGAAAAAACAATTCTATTATTATTATTATTATTATTATTATTATTATTATATCATATAAATGCAAGCTTTTATCACCGTTTTATTTCACTTGGTTATTATAGTGGGGGGATCTGCTCACAAAAAGAACCGGCCTTGCCATGTAGGTCTTCTCTATCAACAAAAAAAAAAAAAGAAGAAGCCACCATAGGGTAGACCGAGAGAAAAAGAAGGGGAAAAAAAAGCTTAGAGAGAGTGGGAAAAAAAATGGAGTTTGATGAGCACGAAGACCAAGAAGAAGAAATGACGGGGATGACGGTGATGCCACCGGGTTATGACTCAATTAGCAACTCAGCTACTGCTCGGTCAAAAATGGGTCCTACAGGTGGCGGAGGAGAAGGTGCCTCAACAGCAGCAGCAAACACAAACACAAGAAAATCTTCAATCAGATACAGAGAGTGTCAAAAAAACCATGCTGTGGGAATCGGTGGACACGCACTTGATGGTTGTGGCGAATTCATGGCTGCAGGTGAAGAAGGTACTTTGGATGCACTTAAATGTGCTGCGTGTAATTGCCACCGTAATTTCCACCGCAAAGAGACTGATGGTGGGGGTGGAGGAGAAGTAATATTATACCATGGCCATCACCACCAGCAACAACCACAATTCTCTCCTTATTATCGTGCTCCACCACCGGCTGGGTACCTTCATCACTTGACACCAACTCCGCAGCCAAGGCCTTTAGCCTTGCCGGCTGCGTCTGGCGGTGGTGGTGGGTATAGTAGGGAAGAGGAGGATGTGTCTAATCCGAGCAGTAGCGGTGGTGGAGGAGGCGGTAGTAGTTCGAAGAAGAGGTTTAGGACAAAGTTTTCGCAGGAGCAGAAAGAAAAGATGTTGGCTTTCGCGGAGAGGCTTGGTTGGAGAATCCAGAAACATGATGAGGCTGCTGTGGAGCAGTTTTGTGCGGAGAATGGTGTGAAGCGGCATGTGCTCAAGGTCTGGATGCATAATAACAAGCACACTATTGGTAAGAAACCCTAAAAATCTCTTAGGAACATAAAAGACCAACATTTGTTATCATCATCATCATCTTCTTCTTCTTCTTCTTCCAGAAACTGGTGACTAGCTACTTATTGGTGCCATGGAGATAGAGAGTAGACACCAGTAGTGCAATCTGGAAAGGGAATCTCGGAAAGTTGGGATGTCAATTTAACTAGGGTTCTTAGCTACTGGCGTTTTTTTTTTCTTTGCTTTTGTTTAGTTTCTTCTCTCTGTCACTGTAGGATGAATGGTGATCATCATCATGACTGTTATTCTGAATACGTTGTTGATGATGGGCCATTGCTCAAATCATCAGCATCTTCTAACCGTAGTTTCTTTCTTTAATTTTTAAGCTTAATTATGAGAAACCTAGCTAGTTAGTTTAATTTAAATGGCTAGCTGTTTTCCTTGAATTTTGATTTTCTACATGTAAATTAATGTTATGGGACCTGAAAAAAGCTCTGCAAAACACCCACAATGCCTTTAGAATTCACTCAGCATTTTTGATATTTCAAGTCAGTTGTCTAATTCACGAGTCACATGAGCAAAGGCAAAAACTGATGGGTTAATTTGTAAGTTGGTATCATGTGACGATGATGATTTTCTAGGACCGAGAGAATTCCTAGTTGAATCAAAACGTGGTTAGCATGCAAAGCTGCAATTTTTTGTCCCTTCACAACTGTCAGCTTCTCCTTCTTTCTCTCTAGCTCACCACCTCCTAAGCTTTAATCATCCCTCCCCCTCTCTCCCTCACATTAATTTGCGTTTTCACTCTAGACACCTCGAGCTGATCATCATGAATAAAGCTCCAAACCCACCGAAAAGGGGCTGTGGACAACTGTGCTAACAAGAGAGGTGGAACCCTAACAGAGAGGGTTGTTGTGAATCGTATGTCGTCGTACTCGATCTCTACTCTAATGTGGATACAAAAACAGTGTTCATTTCCCTCATGTACCTTCCTCATTCCTCGTCCTCCATTAATTGCTTTCTCGCTTTCTCTTGCCTACATTGTTTACAAACTTGTGTGTGTATATATATATATATATATATAGATAGTTCTTATTTCTTTTTTTTCAAAGATATATAGGTAGAACATGAGTGAGTATCCTTGTTTAACATTTGTTCTGTGCCTTGTTTTGATTCTTTCAGGCTTCTTCTTCTGCTTCCTCTTATCTTTTTTTCCCCTCAGAAGTACTTGGTAAAAGTAAAGCAATTAAAGTTGGAAAGTGGTTGCTTATTAACATTGCATCACTGTAGCAAGGTCTTTTCCAGTTATATTTTCAGACCTTGTGGTTGCCGTTTACTCATGAACATGGAAGGAAGTCCCGGAATAACTTTTAAAAGGAGGCTTGGTTTCTTTAATTTTAACCATATATTTCACTTTAAGTATAACCTACAATCAATGTTTAGTTTCTTGATTAATTTGATCAATTACAGCTGACAAAATCCCAAGCTTACTTACTCATAGTTAAATATGTGGTAAAATAATTCATTCAAACTCTTTGTTTTTTGGTCTCATAATTCTGGGTTATACTGATGAAACGATCAATTAGAGACAAAAGAATTAATTTATCTTAGAGAACAAGGAATGACACTAAATAATTGCTTTGAGAACTGAGAGGCTTGCTGACTGATTTTTTCATAAAAAAGAACTCAATGCAATGCATGAAGAAGCCTAAATGGAAACTCGATTGGGCATGTTACTCATATAGACATGTAGATGTTGGAGAAAGGCAAGTAGTGAATCGAGAGGCTACTAGGGCATTTGAAGCTGTCGGAAAAATGATCTCATGTTATGTTGCTTGCTTTTTATTCTGTTCCGTTGAGGGACATGTGGGCTCTGTCGTCCCAGAAAAGAAAAGAGAGAACGGAACAATAATAAATGGGGACTGACATTACAGCTAATGTCTGTGTTATATTTTGGTGGTTGTCTCCAACTTCTAACCAGCGGTGAGCACCAAAGCTCTTGTCATTGGATGGCAGCATCTCTGAAACTCATCTCCTGTCATCCACGTGTATATATATATATATATATATTATACGTGCTAACAGTAAAAACTAACAACTACTCAAATGCCTTTCTTAACTAGGGTAACTATTTTGTGTTAAACTCAAATGCCTGAGTGCTTTTCATGTTTCTCAGAAACAAAAACGTGAACTATTTCCAGCGCCCAAGATTCTTAAGGATGCGATTTTACAGCAGTACATTATGTATTGACAAAGCAAAATGCCAGAAACTTGTATGGATGTAGGGTATGGCTGGGGAAAAGTAAAATCCCATAGTTGCAGGTCAGGGCTATTTTGGATGCCAAGGACTAAAGATACATCGCAATCAACTCTTTCTTTATACGGGCTGACAGGTTCAGATGCCTCCTCCGTGACCACCAACATCTCTTGTTCCATGTATAAAATGACGATTTAATCTAGCTTTTCCCAGTCCCTTTACCATATAAGTGGGACGGAAAAAGAACCGAATAATCTTTGGTAATTACTAATTACATAGTTTTCATCAAAATTAATCAGCCAGCAGACCTTGTAATACGTACTGGTGCTCACTCGTACGTGGGATGACGCGATGAGCTTGAATACTTGACAGAAGGTGAATCTCTAAAATCAAAACAGTATCATTGAATTAGCTGTAATTATACTCGTGAAAGGGTGTTCTTTGTATTTAAATTAAATTCCTTTTTTTGAGAATCCCTTCTGTTTAGGCCCAAAGTTCTCCAGAAGGAAAATACCAAGCAATAAATCGAAGTCGGCAAAGCAACAAATGCAGAAATGATGTTCAGTTAGGTTCAAACAATGGGCCATGCTATTGATGAATTTTAAGTCTTATCTGCCATTAATCGTGTTATGTTTCCCTCTTTTCAGCTTGCCAGTGGGACTCAGACAGGAAGCTGTCTGTCCTGACTGCTGCTCAAATTTCAGGATGGGTTGTCTATCCAGGACCCTACATGGGATTCTGACACGTATTTGGGCCTGTCCAAATCCTTAGCTTATCAGGTTATCGCATTGCCATTTATCTACCTGGTGGGGTTGGGCCTGACTATCCTCTATATTAGCACGCCTTGGCCAGGCTTCGCTACGGAACTTTAGAGAAACCTATCTCTTTTTTATTTTTATTTTTATTTTTTTTGGAAAAAATATTCTTACCATTCTATATTTTGGTTTTTCTTAACTTTGCAAACAATTTTTCCAATATTACAATTTGTAGCCCGGATGAAAGCATATTTCAAAAATCAATAAAATAACAATAATGCACTTTTATATATATATATATTAAAACATAGAAGATAATCATTATGGTATAATTCATTCTTTATCTTTGTGCTAACCTTCTCTTCTCTCTTATGTTCTTTGTCAAACACAAATCAAGAAGAAAAACCCAAACACAAATTTTCCTTCTTACAACTTTTTATTTTCATGTTTAGTTGTTGCCATTGATTTCTCGTTTGGAACTCAACCAAAAAAGGCATGTTTCATTTCTTTTATTCAATCAAGATTTTAAAATTTGTTAGTGCATTTTATTATTGTTAAATCATTAAAATATAGGTTTTTTTCCTTGATGTAATAAAAAAAAATCACTAGTTTAAAATTCAAAATGGGAATCTTAAAGGTACAATAATCTTAAGCAATTAGATTTTAGTAAATTTTTTATGTTTAATAGATAAATTTCATGCTCCTAAACACATTTTGAATACTAGGAAAGTTATATGAATTTTTATGAAAAAACTCCCAAATCTAAAAACTAGGGTTACTATTCAAATAATCCTAATTTTCTACTAACTGTTAAATTAAAATATTTTTTTGTAATAATTGTTCAATTATTGTGTAACCTTTCTATAACTTCTATCAACCATGTAAGAAAAAATGTTAGATATATCTATGCGTCATGGGAGTTCATCATACATTGAAAAAAATCAAGGCTTTGAAAATATATTTTATATAGATATGTTATTCATATGCAAGCAAGTTTTTGATATAGGCTTGCATGACTTTCACATAAGGGATGACAAAGAAAATAAAATATTTGACGATGCCTTAACCTTATAGGTATTTAGCATGCATGAAGGTGAAGAAGAGGTGCATTTATATGTTGATGTTGATCCAACTGTTAATCCTCTAACGATAAAAGTGTTGAGGCGTTGTTTAGGTAATTCTGAAGATGGCACACCATTTAAAACTAGATATTGTACTACCGACAATGATGAAGTTAAAAACATGCTACTATTTTTTTATGATTTCAGTCCCGATGAGGATGAAATGGGTATTGAAATGGATGATGATAAATATTTAATGTTAACCCAAATATCTCCAATGAAGCAAATTAGATGATTTTGGATGATAAATTTGGTATTAAGCCATACCAAATACAGTTACGGAGAGCCAAGATAAAGGTTAAAGAGTTTATAGAAAAGAGTCACAATGAGTCTTTTAAAAGTATCTTTATATATATTCAATTATTGAAGCAATATAATAGGGTTCAGATGTATATTTATGGTTTGGTCCTCATTACAATAAAGGTGTGCATTCACCATAAAACCTTCAACATGTGTATTTTGTTTGAAAATGATGAAAAAGACTTTGTTTTTAGAAGTAAGCCTTTTATTGGAATTGATGGATTCCATCTTAAGGGTTCATATAAATGTTTATTATTATTAACAATGGGTTTGGATGGAAATAATGGATTGTTTCTTATTGCTTATGTTGTTGTTGAGTGTGAAAATAATGAAACATGGTGTTGTTCCTTATATGTTTTATATGGATCTATAAAATATGGAATACATTAGAAGCCATTCTGTATAATGTCTAACAGGTAAAATATAAATTTAAATTAAAAGTTGTAATTTTTCTTTTCTTTTTTAAACTGACATTTATTTTGGAATTGTCTATTCTTTAACCATTATCAATTTACTTCTTAGAGTCTACTTGAAGTTGTTATTGAGGTATTCCCAGAGACAACACATAGGCATTGTTCAAGGCATATATATGCTAATTTGAATAAGAAAGGCTTTTGTAATTTAGAATTGAAAATGAAATCTTATGGTATATCAAAAAACTTATATAAATCTCAATTACAATAGTTATATGAGATACATTGGGTATGCGAACACTAAAGTTGTTAATTGATTGAAGAACATCCCTATTGAGATTTGGATAAGGCACATGTTTGATCCTAGAGTTAAGTTGATATTGTGATTGATAACTTGGCCAAGTAATTTAATAACTGGGTTGGAGAATTCAAGAGCATGCTAATTCTTATATTACTAAAGAAGACTATATTGAACCTTATGGCAAGGTTTCATGACAGATTTTCTTAGTCTAAAAATTAGACAATAAAGATCAAATCTCATATCAAAAGAACATTACATATGTGTGTGTGTGTGTGTGTGTGTTTAAAAGGGAAGGAACATGAGAATGATTGTAGCTAGTTCTAAATAATTAAAGGTCCATACAAGGCTTTGTGTTGATTTGGTAAAAAAAAAAAAAAGTATTCTTGTAGAGAATGGGTAATGATTGGAATTTCATGCTTACATGTGGTTCCTTATGTTAATCATAAAAGAATTACGTTAAAATATCTATATAATAATTATTATAGTGTGGATACATTTAGAAATGTATTTTTAAGGTGGTACACTCATTATCAAAAGTTGATTTTGATCTTAAAAAGATGTAGTTGTTCTACATCTAAAACTCAAAAAGAGTGTGGGTATACCATGAAAGAATATACAAAAGGAAGAAGGACAAGATTAACCTAATACATCTAAGAAAAGGGCTTCTACACTTCGATGTAACATTAGCAAGAAATATGGATATACTTCCAGAACATGCCAAAGATAGTGCTGAGCAAATTACTAGTGGTAGTGCTAGTATAGTATCCATAACTGTAAAAGGATGCAATAGTGTTGGGAAGGGGTCTAGTAGTTTTGGTAGGGGCTTTAAAGGATCAAGTACTATTGAAAGAAGGTTTAGTGTTGTTGATAGAGGCTCAAACAAAGGCTCAATAGTTTTTAGATGTGGCAAAGGTGATGTTGGTACATCCTTTCTCTCAACACCCAACCTAAACACAAGTGATTCTTATAAATATGCTAGCTAGTTTTATAGATTTCATGAAACAATTTATATTTAATAATCAATATTATTTCAAATATGTAAGTTTATGCTGCTACAACTAGTTCTTAATTATTTACACAAACAAGCTATCATATTTGAGACGTCTTAAAAACTAGTGACTATTGAATGCTAAATTTATGTTATTAATATGAATGAATGTCATATTTTGGATAATTGTTTGTATTGTGTTAGGTACCATGACATGTTGAAATATTTATGGATGCTTATGTGTGAATTTTTGTTATTTGCAGGCTTATTGTTATATGTATGCTTGCTACTAGTATGCTTTTGATACAATTGATATTAATTTGAATGTATTTTAAATATATTAGAAAATACACTAACTGTTTCACTTTTTTAGTTCAAACAATATAATTGTTACAAATAATAACATTGCACATGCTACATTAGTAACTACCAATAACTTTACATACTTTCTAAACTAGCTTCCATATTGTGAATTCTTTTTTTATCCAAACATAATTCATCTTTTATATTCTTCACTTCGTCAACCATTCACTTAACATTATTTGCATCTCATTCTTCTCTCGTAGATGATTCAATTTTATTTATCGATTTGCATCAATCAATACATATATTTTCAAATGATTTTTCATCTTATCTATAAAATAGCTTGTTTTTACCAGCTTATGTTTATGATATTTTGAGTGCACCTATTTCCCAATATTTCATTCATTTTTTATTCTTGAAAGCATGTCAGCTTTGTATGCTATTAAAACTTGATGTTGATGATACCATTTTCAATGTTAAGTTTGTATTATGGTCGTGTGAATTCTGGAATTTTGAGAGGTTTACTTGATGGAATTATGGTGAAAATAAAAAAGAAAATGTTGTTGATTACTTACGATGACAATTGTTTAGGTTGATTTGATAGAATTATGGTGAAAATAAGGGAGGATATCTTAGAGATGAAGATGGAGAGGTCATCAGATTTTTTGTTTGGTAAAACATGCTTAATTATGGCTGGAAATTATTGCTAAATAATGAAACTTATGGAATTTTTGTAATTATTTAAACAATGTGTAACACTCTTTTCAATAAAAACAAAGCAACAACTTCTTTTCAACCAAAAAAAAAAACCCATCAACTCTTTTCAAAGCTGAAATCTGAATAACAAATAGACCCAAGACACGCGGATCCAAAATATCCTACTCCGTGTGGAATTTTATTTTATTTTTTTCCCTTGAGAAAGGTGCGGGATCATAATTGTAAAAACGATAGTGATACACACTAATGTTCGAGATATCCCGCTACTACCAGGTGGCTACTGTTAGAAACCATTATCGGCTTGCTGTAGAGCCATTAACTAAAGGAATTCACAGCCTTATCTTTAACTTTGAACTGAAAAAACCGAGGCAATCCTCTCATTCCAATTCAAAGTTTAAGCAGAAGGGAAGGAAGAACCGCGCTGTTCATAACGAACCTCGGAGCACTTGGAGAGGGTATGGAAATAAAGACTAACAGAAAAACAGAGGTCATCTTCAAGACAGAAAAATGAAAAAGAAAGAGTAATTATCTTAGGACAAACAGTCGATTAATTATATGAAAAAAAAATGGATGAAATTACAGTCCTTATCTCTCTTAGATTAAACTATTTATCTGACAGGCAGCATATCACAAGTAAAAATAACAATCACTGTTATGATGACAAGGAATATCACATTGATTTCACAAATAAATGCAAACATGCATGCATGTTTCCCATTGTATTCCAGATTCTGAAGCACCATAATTTTATCTACACCAACATGCAGAGCATAATGTGCTTCTTGGGACATGATGGGAATTCCAGACCTGGGTGTTGTTCTGCGATGCTCAGCACGCATCATGAAGTGTAGTGCTGCAACGCCTCTTGAAGACTTTTAACAGCATTATCATAGTACACAAAACCCATGAACCAAAATTCGTGGTTGTCAACAGAAATAATCTGGATATACTTTTCCGCTGATTTGACTTTGCTTGTTGATGGATTGACAGCCTTCAGCTGATGTAATGGAATAACAACCTATGTACATACAGAGAAAAGACTGATATAAATAAGAAACTTTGTGAGATTAAAACTTGATTTGATTCCAAACGAGGACAAGACAAATGGATGCTTATTTGCCTACATTGGGATATACTCATTAAGCAAAGAGCCAATAAATTCCAACACATCAGCTCCTGTTTCACATTTATAAACCCTCTGCTTGTTTAACTGTAGGAGAAATCAGTGACTCTAGTACAGTTGTTCAAATGAAAAGGCAGCATTGTAGATACTATTCACCTTTTTTTTTTTTTTTTTTACTTATGCTCTCAATATAATAATGCAAATTTGTAATGGTGATGCATGAGCATCCAAATCCGGTGGGTCCAAAGAAAAATAGGACTTAGCACTGCAAGTTATATGTTTCTATGATTTATTTTTAGCAACATCATTTATAATAATGCTAGGATTTATCTTGCAGAAAAAGTTATTTTTTATGCCATAGATAACATATGCAGACATGGTGCACTTACAGACACAATGATACAAAGGGTAAAACTTGGGCAGGGTATTTTGGTAAGATAGATTCCATGAAGAACAATTGTATAACAAAAATAATAATGATGAAACATCAGGACTCTAAATTAAAGTTTTTCCTCCACCCTTTGATAGCTGTAGATAGTCATGTCATAGTCAATTGCTATTGATTTATCAATGATGCAATGGAAAGACATTTGGCAAAATACCAATGATCATCAACATTAATCTTGAGGACAGTGCAACATTATCTGAGTTGTCTACCAGGAGTGAAGTATGACCATTAAGAAAACCGCTCTCAAGGTATCTTAGAACCTCGATGTGGCATGTTGTACCTTGGATTGATCATTAACAAACTGGATGAAAGGCAAGGGTGGATAAGTCATCAAAATTATCAACAAATGTAGCACCATAACCAGACTACAGAAGAAATCCCACGCCAATAATAATGCATGGCGACTATAAGTTGGTCTATGAGAATATTTGAATGACAAGGAGAGAATACTTTACATGATATGTTAGCAACCACCTCTGCCAGATGAAACCATCCAGCAAATAGCACTTTAAGGATTTATTAACGAGGACTAGTCAGTCAATACTCAACCCATATTAAACTAAATCTAAATGCTATGCTATCCACTCAAAGATCTGTTAACTTGATGGGTCATACTTAGATGCATAAATTGTTAAAGGTTTCAAGCATATTCTTCTCACACAAAGGTTCCGTATTGTAAACTGGATTCTCATGCAGGCACTTCCTTTTTCTTCCTAGCAAATAAAACAAATCTCTATATTAGACCAATAGTATAACTCTGGCAGTTATTGGGGATGCAAACTTTATGACAATAACCCAAACCAACAAAAGCAGTTTCTCGATGCATAAAGGATGGTAAAAAAAATCTTTTGCTAGAAGATTGTCATGGATAGGTTGCTTCTATAGCCTGGATATCTAAATTATGTTGCCAAAAAAATGACAAGCACAATTTGCATACCTTATAATAGCTCCACTCAGTTTGCTCACCAATTTTATAAGACAAAGGATTGTCACTGCAGAATGCAAGTTTTGCTGTTGACAAATACAATACTCCCATAACTGGACCAGCAGAAGTGGATAGGTAGCATGCAAATGTCTTCACAAGTTGCTCCTCGGGAACAGTCTCAAAAGTTTGTCGAAAAATCTTCTCATAACCACCTTCCGCGAGAACTTTGGTTCCCTGAGCAATTCTTCCAACAGCAGCATCAGCAAAACTAGGACCTGTCTTCACTGGTCAAAAAAAGTATTTCAGAATCAGAAGTTCAGCAAGAAGATGCTAAACATGAAATTTAGTCAATCGGTTTGATTTGAAAATCAGCATAACTATCAGTGCAGCAGCTAAAATAAATTATTCAATCATTTCAAACTATCAAATAACTCTCATCACAACTGCAGCAGCCAGAAGCAACAGATTCTTCTAAAAATATATATTAGGCCTTCAACAAGGCAAAGAGTGAAGAAATCAGAGTATCACACGATACTCTCAATCAGAATTCTTTTTAATAAATGAATACAGCAGGAAGCAATAACTTTGAACGCAATACAAAATACCTTATAACACCAAGTCAAAAGGTACAGGTTGCCCAATTGTTATCGCTGTGGTAAGAATTAAATCAAAAGGCACAATCAAGTGTAGACATTTAAGCTGAAAAGGTCTGACAAAGATGCTTAAAGGGCACAATATTTCTAAGTTGTAACTAAAGACCATCTTTACAAAAACATCAAGAGGTGATAGAATAGTCAAGAGAGGATAAGGGTGGAGTCGGACCACCACCAACGTCAAAATAAAAAGACGGGCATGGCCGAGCTGAACAGGCTGATTCTACACTGATCATGTAAGAAAAGAAAGCATATCCACTATAAATAGTCAAAATTCACAATTCCATTACATGCAGAAGCAGGCCATAGAACATTACCATCATTTATGTCTCGCAAAAGAGTAACAGTTTCCAAAATCTGACTAGCATATGAATTTAACCAAGCAAAAACATAGACAATCAAGTACAAAAAAAAATAAAAGGAGGGAGGAAAAAGCATACAGTGTTGCCACATGTTGCCAGCAAGATCCTCAGCCTTCTTCGTTGCCTCTGCCGCCTTCTTTCCCCATTTCCCTAGCACATCCTTCACCGCCTCCATTTTATCTACTCAGAAAAAGAACCAAAATGCCAGTTAATTAACTAATAAAAAAGAAAAGAAAACCCTAATTAATTTTTTAAAAAAGAAAATAGTGAGGCAAATTACTCTTGGAGGAAGAAGGGGCAACAGGGGCAGGAGACACGTAGGGATTGGAGTCAGCCGGCATGGTAGTGACAGTAGTTCCGGCGATGGGAGGCGAGCCTTGGGTTGGGCCTGCAGGGTTAGAAAGTGTTGTCGGTCCCATGGATACGTTGGCCCAATTGTCAAGAGGAGGAGCGACGTCTTGAGGGTCTAGCTTTGGGTAGGGAGCGTAATCAGAGGTGTGAGGATCGCTGATCTTGTCCTTTACCTCGACGTGCTTTTCAGATTCTAAATCTGACGATGATGGCGCAGGTTTCTTTGTTTGATCTTCATGAGGGTCTTGCTTTTGATTCATTTTAAATTTTTAAATTTTGTTTTTCCAGGGGAGGGTTGGATCTGTTTCTGTTTAACAGAAGATAGAAATCGTGTAAAAGGGTGGCCCTGGGGGCTAGGGCTAGGAGGGGGAAAAATCTGACTTCAACGTTTAAATTTCCAGGTTATTAATATAAATGGAGTTTCTAGAGTCTTCCTTCGAATTTAAATTTTCCAGGTTGAAGGAAGCCCATGGGCCTAAAAGTTGTGATTGAAAGCAACTGTTGAAGAAGTCTACATATTGAATGAACGGCCACAAAGTTTGGGCAACGTTTTATTGAGATCCCTTCGGCCTTTATCTATTAATATTCGGCTCAACATGTTTCGACCAATTGGGCTTAGTTACACGCCTAGATATTTTATGTTTTAACCTTAAAGAAAATTAATTTTATTATTGAAATAATAATATAGTAATTATATAGATAAATGAAAATTGATCATGTTCTTAAATAAATTAGATTTAATGATGAAGTGGCAGAGATTAAATGATAATAAAATAAAAATTGCATTTGTGATAGAATTATTATCTTATATTTCTCACTATATTAGATTTTAACTTTATGATAGTTCAAATATTTTATTTGACATATGATTGTTTTAATTATTTATTTTATTGTTAAAAATTAAAGAAATAATTTAATAACTAATTAAATTATAATTTATTTATCTTATCTTTTTAGAAATGAATTATTTTTTTATAATAATTATAAATCCTCTTTTAACATGATTTTGATGAGTAAAGAAATTATAATTTGAAGTTAGTTAAAAAAATAATGTTCATTATAAACTAAAATGAAAATAATGATCCCTATTTATTACTTTAAATATTAGAAGTTTGGTAATAATACATATTAAAAATAAAATATTTTTTATATATATTGTTCTCTCTTGTCCATTGTTAACAAAATAAAATAAAATAAATATTCACTTTGTTGTATATATTATTACCAAACACAACTTTATCTCTATTTTCTATATCATATTGACCTTTCAACCCTAGATGTGTTTGTTTCTACTATCTCGAGATAGTAACATCCAATACAAAAAACATTTTGCTTGACCAGATAGATATTGGACTGACCTAAATGTTATTTGATCACAGTAAAGCAAATAATTATTGAGCTTCCCAATGCTATCCCCAAACCAAAAAATTTATTGTTCGACTATAGTTGTAGGTTTGGCGCAGTCTAAATAGCTACTATCCAGTCATACTTGTTGGGTTATAAGACATAAACAAAATAACTACTTGATCAAGTAATTAGATAACATATTGGACATAGTGGCCTAACTGAAATAAATTTTCTTGTTGGACTAAAGGGTTAATTAAGTAGAAAACAAAAAAAAGAGAGAAAAAGTTAGCACACCTAACAATTTTTAAGCACACTCTTACTATCAAGCCTTCTTAGTTTTACAAAATATCAATATGACACCATCTAAATTACTAGTCTTAGAAGTTATCAATACAACACCCACAAATGCCTTTTTCATAAGTTATCACTTACATAAATTACTAGTCTTATTGGTTAGTTGCACGGTCATAAACATATCACATTGGTTAGGTGAACGGTTGCACATTAACACCTACATAAACAATTTATTGTGATGGTGAGCTATGTGGGAAAGCAAATGTTCTTCATTATTTATCATATAAGTAAAGTATACAACAAGCTTACAACCCCACTCCATGTCAGGTAAATCCATGTGATCCTAAGTGAGTAGAGGATGTATAAATATCAAAGGATCACCATGTATAAGGCATAACTCAACATATCCACACAAATACAAAAAAATTCTAAGAAATCATTCTCCTATATTTTTCAATATTTTTCTCTCAGACACCATTTCCCTCCACTCATTTCACTAACTTAATTATCATAGAGTCCTTTATATAGGGAAATTATTTTGTAAAAGAGCATAGAATAGCCTAAGCTTAAAACATTTAGCTCATTAAACAATCATTGGAACCCCAAATCCATTTCCACTTTTCATGACTTCCTCAATGACACTGTTTATAGGAAAACATTGAACAAAATCTACTTAATCCCTTTTTACACATTACTAAAAAAAATTTCATAGCATATAATCTAAAAACTCCAAAACCTAAAAGAGTGACCAATCTCCTAATTATAGGAACAGTAACCTCTTAGACCTTCATCAAATAACACAACAAATGAAAATATTTACAGAGGTTGTCATAGCCATACAATAACATTTTAAAGCCTTACCGCTCTCTTATTCTTAACAAATGACACAATTTTTAGCCTCTTATTACCAATATATATAAACAACTTTGGTTTCTTGAAAAAATAACAAAAATGAATGGTAAGAGAACAAGAAAAAGTATCATCACACTCTATCTTTATCTAGAGGATATAATCTTATCACCATGAGGAACATTCTTAATCATCACATTTAAGGCATAATCTTTGAAAGACAAAGGGGAAAATCATAATTTATAGTCATGGGACTGATCGATGTTGTTTTTGTCACTCCTTATTAGAATCTTGCCATGACAATTATGATAAGAAAAGGCTCTAAAATAAATTGTAGTTATATTGACCATTAAGAATGAATACAATCGTTGGGTAGTAGGTACTTCACTTTGTAAAAGGGTATTGGATACCCGTATCCTTAAGGACTTTATATCAGCAAAGATGAGCTTAAATAACAATGATGGATTTACAAACTCGAGAGAGAACATATAAAATATAAGAAACAATATAGAGCTTCTAACACATGTTAAATGAAGCTATGTTTAAGATTCTCCTAACAACATTCCATAATTTTGCTTGTGAATGGTATCATGGCTTAGAATGACTCTATTCTTGACTTCAATGATTCAATATAAGTATACAAACTGAAAAAGAGCTCTACTAAGCTATTTTCCTTCACTTAGAAAGAAAAGAAAAGAAAAGTATCATATCATATCTAAAATAAATTCAATAAAGACATGTTAAAAGTCAAAGGTTTTCTTGAATCAGTGGTCATTAAAGCTTTAATCAACTAAGTATTTAATCTGAGCTTATGGGAATAATTATCAGCAAATACAAATCAAGCTCTCCTTAAGCTATTGAAAATCATATTTGTATAAGAAGCAGGCATGGCTAGATAAGGATATCCTCGGCTCCAAAGATAAGAAGATAGATATCTAAAACACCATAATTCTCCTAGCAACCTTCTAGCTTCTTCTTTAAAAAAAAAAATATTCATAGTCGTTTGGTATTTCTTAAGTGCACGCAACTGCAAAAAGTATTATGCCTTTAACAAGGATAAAATACATGATATAAAATATTATTATGCTCTTAAAAAAGAAATAAAAAAAGGGTAATTATGAAGGTATACCTCTAGCAGTTTTTTTTTTTAAAAAAGGGTAAAACCTGAAAAGCAAGGAGAGGAGGTCAATACCCCTCATAAGGTGTTGACCGAGATTAATATAAACTTAGATATAATTACAATAGGTAAAGATTCTAATAGGAAAAAAACACATATGGAAAGTAAGTCTTATTTATTAGATATAATAATTTTTTTCTAATTAAAAAGTACATGATGGTTTATTAAGGTTTGTAGTTTGTTTTTTAGATATTTTAAGGTGAAATTTTGGTTAAAAATGAGCTTGTTTTGGTCCAAAAACAAAATAAAGTTTTCTACCCAATTTTCAATCATTATGGCTACCGAAATTTAGGCAACTTGATGACATGTCATATGTCGCAACAGACGATGCATCGTTTACCCTTTTAATAAAACAACAATAAAAAAACAAGCCAAACATTTACGAGCCTAAAGGTCAGGCCTAAGCATCACTAAATCCAAACATCATCAATGATAATAATGCCCAACATCAACATCATTACTGGAAAAAATCCACATGAGTTAAATGATATTTCATTGCTTTGAACCTAATCATCTATCTAATTAAGGATGTGAAACCTTTAATAATTGAAGGACTTCTATATATAATCTTTTGATAAGTTAAGGTGTGTGTGTTTAAAGTTTAGTGTCTTTTTAGGAAACATTTCAACCAAAGTTTTTAAAACTTTTGAATTTTTTTTACTTCAAATTAATTTTTTAGTGTTTTTACATAGTTTTACTGTGTTTATATCAAAAATAATTTTTTAAAAATAAAAAAATATATTATTTTGAATGTATTTCCAAGCAAAAAGTTCTTCAAAAAGCACATGGTTATCATTGTCTCCAACATCCTCTTAGTCTAATACACATGTTATGTGTTCAATTGATAGTTCATGCTTTTTAATTTCTTCAACTCTTTAAATCCATTGAAAAAACCCGAAAGCCAATTATTTAATGGTGTTATATCCATTGCCTTCTTCAACTTATTATATCTTATTTTTATCGAACTTAGTTATTGTTTGTCCTTATTCCCCATTTTCAAGGGGATGTATAATTTTCATTCAGAAACATAAGCTTACCAAAAGAGAGAAAGAAGTCATTTCACGAGTAAAAAAGGCAACTAATTAGAACCATATGGATATTTGCCCCTAATAGATTTCATGTGACCTTTTTTTAAAAAAAAAAGAAGAAGAGAAAAGATATAAATTAAACTAAAATAATGAATACAACATAACGTTGTTAAATTAAACTCAAATTTAGATCTAAGTCTCTTTCTATGAATGTGTTTATTATTGTGGCAACTTTTTATAGTTAAGGTGTAAAAAAAGCAAGTACTGAAAATTCACTTTTTTGTTATGGTTGATGAGGTTGAAATATATGTTTGGTTTAAAGAATGGTTCAACTTCATGTTCATTAAAAAGCATGTAAAAAATATTTTGTTAAAAATTATGGTTCAATTTGATATTGGTAATGTAATTACCTAAAAGGATATGAATCATAATCTTAATTTCCAATTACATAAAAGTTAATTTCACAACCAATACAATATTGTAAAGAAACCTAAACATAATAAAATAATAGTTCTATTATCCCATTAAACTTGCTGCAATCCCATCATGTATATAATCCATTTGTAAAGATATGTGGTTTCCATAGATCTATGAATGTGAAGCCACGTCAGTTAAAAAAATCCCCAAGAACGAAATTGGGATGAGGATCAAATTCCACAAAATGCCACATTTTGCACTGAAGTTGTTCTAATGTAATTATGAATTGTCATGGATACGACAATAATTTGAACTTATGCTTTGTAATAAAATGATGGCATATTCTATAAAATTCACCATCTTTTTTTCCAAACTCCAAATATACATTGTATTATATAACATAATGAAGAGTGGACATGGTTGAAAACTTCTTTATGAGTTTATGATGAAATTCTTGCAAATGATATCTTTGACCTTTATATGGACCTAAAAATTCATATTCATTAGGATATCCTGAATCAACCAAGTAGCATTTCCTTTTAAAAACATATAATAACTTTATAATGAAATTTTTTATAAGTAAATTAACATTAATCTAACAAAAATAACTTCAACGAACACACACACATATACACGTTACTACCTTCAAGTGGCTTAGGGAATTTTATATGTGGATTGTTAATTGCCTCAAGAAAAATCCATGAATTGTGTGCACTACCTTCCTAACTCGCCCAAACAAATATGAATTACATGTCAAATCTACATGCATCCATAACATTTTGGGTCAGCACATCTTTTTTTTACCGATAAATAAAATTTGATTTTTTAAAGAAATACATGCATGCACATGTGTGCCATCAATAGCTCCTACACTATTCTAGATGAAATAAAATAACAACAAGCATCAATGTTAATTGATTAAAAATATATTGTATAAAATTTTCTAATTCAAAGCATCATCAATAAATATGAATGATATCATTACCTTGAAATGAGGAATATACCTTGGATTGTAGGCAATTTCACGCGATGTGTTTAACAACTCAGGATGTTCAGGTTTTATAAAATCTATAGCGAGTGAACAAATTGATTTAAGAACCTCAGTAAAATACCTACTAACAATTTCTCCTGAATGTTGAAATATCTCTTGAACTTCCCCATTAGAAGCACTCATTGTTATTGTATAAAGAAACATTTTGACTTTTTCAAAAACACACATTCTTTTGGATGCTTTTAACCCATATTGGTTTTCAAGTTGAAAGCAAAAACTTTAAAATATCGTCACATCCATTATAAACATGTTTACACATCATGTCCAATGTCCATGTAGTATTTCATATAACCATCGCATTCCAGTGTTGTAAGAATTTGTACATGGTTCCTTATATATATAAGTATTATAATATAATGCAAGTGCACTGGTTGTGCATAAAACCAATTTACGATGATCAAATTCTTTTTTTCAAAACAACTCAACTTTATAGTTTGAATCATCGTCATCATTTTCATCTTTATCTGAAATGTTATTATCACTAAAATCTCCATCGTTACCACCACAATGACCATAATTAACATATTCGGCTGTATAATTCATTACATTATCATAATCCCTCTTGAAAAGCGCTTCAAACCATTATGAGTCCATCTATTATGACATATAATTTATTGTGTTTAATGGGAATATAATTTGAAAGTGATTGTTAGATAAATTAAAGATGTTGTATGAAATGTGCATTTGTATTTTCTTAAAGCCAATCAAATTCAATCTACTTTTTTGGACTCAAAAATTTGTTATTAACTTGTTGCTTACAAATTATAAACATTGTGCTCGCAATTATAAAAATAAAAAAACATTAGGTAGTTTAGACCCTCACCAATGGTTAATTGAATCAATCCTTGCATAAAAACCAACCCATCACACATGGAGGAATTAGTACTTAATGGAAGCATCATATTTTCACAACATACAAAGCTTAGAATGCATTTTATTTATAATAAAGTTCATCATATTGAAACTAATATGCTACAATCATATGTCTAGGCCTAAGTGAATAATAATCCAAATTTATCAAAGATTACTAAAACATCATAAAGCTCCAATTTTAAATAGCATATAGACACATAAATAAGAAATACAAACACTCTCTTAATTAAATCATCCAGTTTATAAATTAAAAGAAACTTGTTATAAATAAAAGCAATGAGAGACCAACACACTTGTTTCTTACAAGGAAAACTTTCGGTTTGTTCTTCATAAGGATACAATATGAAAGTGACAAGCTAAACAACTTCATATTGTTATTTATATAACAATAATAAGAATGGACCAAACATTCAAAGTGCTAACCCATCTGAAATTATGCTCTTCATATCTGAAACTTAACATTCAGAATCAATGATAACTAACATTCAAAGTCCATTGCCAATTGAAATTTTGATTTCCATGTATGAAACCTAATATTCAAAATCACGTAACTAGACATTAAAAGTGAAATACCAACTGAGATTTTAGTTTTTATATCTGAAAACCAAACATTCAAAATAAAGTAACCAAACATTCAAAGTACAATACCAACTGAAATTTTAGTTTCCATGTATGAAAGTTAACATTTAAAATCAAGTAACCAAACATTTAAAGTCCATTACCAACTAAAATTCAAATATAACAATATTTAGTGATACATAAGGTGAAAACATACATTGTAATGATGCTTCAACTACATGGTAACAAAAATATGTAGGCAACATGATATATTTCCAGCAACAATTGCAGCATAAAAAGTCTGAAAAAGAAAATGGAATAAGAGTATAGACAAGTGAAAATGTTGCTAGATTATAATATTTAACATAAATCAAATGACATGAATAGTTTTAATAAGTTAACACCTGACCTTGTTCATCTATGATTTTGTTGTTGGTCAAATATTATTTTCAACCATGATAATTTTCTATCAATAGACCCTATTGCAACCCACATCTCCTTTTTGCTTCTCATTTAATTAAGTGGCAAAGGCATGCAATGCATCACCAAAGTTAACTCCATCTATAGAATACAGTTCTTTCATTACCTCTTCAATTCTACATCCTTTTTTTATCTATAGAAGTTGGTGTGCTCTTTTTAGCCATGGAGACACTTTTAATAAGTCGATCCAGACATGCGAATAATTGTGCTCCCATTCTAGTTCCCCTCTTCTTTTTCTAACATTAAGGTGTAGTATGTTGTGTACCCTTTCTCGTAGCACTATTATGGTTTCTGCTACTGTTTATGACATTGCTTTCACCAACCATATTGCTAATATCATGTATAAAATCAGGTATTGCATCCTTTTTAAAGTTGTCACTTCTTTTTTTTTATATTAGTTTCTCATTAGTTGTATTTTTCATTCCAACAGTCCCATTATCTTCATTAGATAACAATCCTTGTGAGGGAGCCCGAGCATATTATCCTATGGCCACTATGTTACTAAACATGATGTCATACTTAGCACACAACACGAACTCTATGTCGACATGCCTAAACTTTTTTCCTTCTTTCGTTTCCTTTGTAATGAAAGTTGGATGTAGTTAATAATGCTAGTAGATTAATAAATAATGTAACAAGATAAATTAAATTATAAAGTTATCGATAATGACAACCTGAATTTTTGTTTTTCACCATTCATCAGTTGCAGAGATGGTCCCAAGTTCAATACTCCAACCAACTTCAGTTTCATTTATTAATTTTTTCCATACCCTTTAGTCCTTTTTAATCCTATCTCATTTGTTTTTAAGTTTTTCTTTTGTTAAAGAAAGACCTATTTGTTATTAGAATGATTGTATGATAAATTTATGGCTAGCTTTATTGAAATGAGTGTTTAGTCTCATGCATCTCTTAATAGCTTTAATGCAAATGTCAAAAAAATATGCAATATTACCTTAGTTTAATAAGCTTTATCATATGTGTCAAACCCGTTCATTACTAAATGGTTAATAGTATAATAAAAAATGAAAGAAACAATTAACTACTCTTGCAAAAGTTATAATTCTTACAATGGATGAAATAAGAAACTAAAATGTAAAAGGTCCACGAATTTTATAGAAATTATCAGATAACATAACTATAGACAATAATTTATTATTTTCTCTAAGATATTGCAGTTAAAGCTTGGTGTATTCCATTTTTTAAAAAATAAGTAGCAATTATATTTGTAGACTGAGTACTATTTAATTGCTTTCTTCATAAGGGAAACAATAAACATGGTGGGCCATTGTATTGTATCCTACATAAACTGTATGAAAGGGTATTGATTATCAACAACATGTAAGACTACATACAGACAACTCAAACCTAGAAAGTGTTTCCTCTATAAGAAACCTAGAACAAAGATCACGTAAACTATGTCATTCATAAGAGTGCACACTAATGTCCACCATTATCAAATGGAAAGTCATTTCAAAGTAATATAAATTTGAAGTTAACCCAATAATATCAAGTCTCAAAACCCTACATATTGACTATCATCTATACTAATTGTAATTAGTTATGTTTGGACAATTATTAGGGGATTTTATAATAAACAAGCAAATTAATTATTTAATCTTGTTTGTTTATTTGTTAACATTCATCAGCAAAAGGCTACAAGACATGGTTTTTGGTTGCATAAAATCTGTTTTTCGTTGATAATATAGTGACTACTATTCCTTCAATATTAATTAATTTTAACATCTTATTAGTCAAAACATCAATAAATTAAGCTACATGCAAGTATAATGTAAATAAAGTCTAGTGTTTTAGACCTGAACTGTTACTGTTTAATCTATTATTGTCTTAAACCTGAGCTGTTACTGTTTGATATGTTACTGTCTTAAACCTTGATGTATATATAAAAGTCTTATCTAAGCATGTAGTAAATAAATTATCCTATAATTAATCCTTTTTTAATGTTTTAAAATACTTATCACGTTTTAAATTCTCTCCTTACATGTTAGTATCCCCTTTTCTTTTAAATTTTATAATATGAATTGTGGGCTATGTTCATATATATATATATATATATATATATATATATATATATATATATATATATATATTGTGTGGATTGTATGAGGTATTGAATATTGATGGTTGATATAAGGTCCGGAATTATAGGACTTTGTGATGATGGGTTGATTGAGTAAATTGATAGTAATCGATAATTTAGGATTTTCTAAATATAAATGAAACTCTGCCGAAATTTTGATAGAACTCTTTACAAAAAAAAAAAAAAATTACCCTTAAATTAAAAGAATATGTTGGGATCTTTTAGCGTTGATCAAATCGTACAGTCAGGTTTGTTACACATAAGATAGAGATTTGAAAAAAATAAGTAGTAATCTCAAACAACAGAAAAATACCACTAATTTATATAAACGAATAAACAAATCTAGGTTTGCAAGCAATGAATAAAATAACTTAACATAAACTATACGAGTGAACCGGTCAATTAATCAAACTAACCAGATGGAAATTGCAGCCTTGGTGTCTGAAAGAAGCAGGATTTAGTGTCCACCAACCATACAGTAATGAGGGTTGTTCTTGTTCTTTCTTTTCTTTTTCTTGTAGTTATGTAGAAATCAATGACAAATGAATAAGAAGAAAGAGACGTTATGATGGTCATTCTTGTGGGTTGTGTAATAGCAATGGTGATTATCCTGTTTAATTGTTGTTGCAGTTAGGGTGAAATGAATGTGAGGAAAGAGAAGAGGATACAAAGGTAATTTCAAATGCTTTTTAGTAGTTCCAGAAGATGTAACTGTGGTTCAACGTGCAAAAAGAATGAAAAAAATTGCTTTTCCATAACCAAGGTTCAACCTCGAGCAAGTGTTGTGGCCCATCATGTTTATACACTTTTGAAACCCGTAACCAAATACTTGATAAATTGTGTTTAGAGAAAACGCAAATGCTACCTCAAATATAAACACTTTCTATATATTTTCATGTTGAATAATAAATGATAGCATTTAAAACATTAATATGCAAACAAAAAAAATTTTAAAAAAAAAGAAGGAAAAAGGAATGAGTCATTTATTTGCCAAAAATAGGCAACAAAGCTAAAGTCAAGACTTGAACTAGTAAATATGGTACAACTCAAATAAAAAGAGAGAGAGAGAGAGTAAAGGAGATTTCTAAAGATTAAACTCAATTGCAAGAGCGACAAATGATGCTAACCTCAACGAATGATTTTAACTAGCATATTGGCTTGCGTTCCACAACGGATCAATAACATTTTTTTTAAATGTAAAAAAATATGAAGAGTATATAGAATATAGTAAGTGTCTTGGGTCTAATAGCAATGTCAAACCCAAAATAGCTTTGAGTCTTATTGCAAAGATGGACCCAATAGCATTGGGACTAATGGTCAAGCCAAACCCAATATCCTTAGATTTAGCCGTAACACCCAAGAGCCTTGAGTCTAGTGGAAAAGCCAGATCCAATAACATTAGTTCTAGGTGTCAAGCCAGACCCCATGATATTGGTTCTGGCAACCAAGAAGTCCAAAAGCTGCAGGGATTGGCTGATAACTGGACCCAACACTTTTGGATCTTATTAAAGGCAAGACTCAATGCTATTGGACTTAACAATATTGGGTTTTGCTGGGCGGTAGGACCCATGGGTCTGGTCGTGGAGCTAGACCCAATATCCTGGTCATGACGCCAGATCTAATAGAAAAAAAATATTAATCTGAAGTAAAGAGAAAAATATAAAAATTTCAAATTTTTTTAAAAGCATTTTTGAAACACAAGAACAAATATGCTTTACGTGGATGTTACCGCTCATACAGCTCCTAGCCAGCAAGCAGTTAGCCTTCCTCTACAAGGAATGGAAGTGTGGATGAATCGACATCAAACTTCTTTCGTTTCGGTTTATTCACTGATCTGAAACTTAGCACTTGTTTTCGGGCGGCGGTATTTTTGAATGAAGTTTATTCGAACCGATTAGCATTTATCAAAGCAGGCCAAGCCTCTAAAGCGGAGCTGGGCGCGGGGGCTTTGAATGTGCTAGCAATTAGCCTAGCTAATCGGACTGGGCATGCCTTTCTTTTCAAGGAGCGTATGGGCTACTGCTACTAAAGTAAAAAAATGCGAAAGTTTCTCCCTTTTCATTCTCTACTGGGCCAAACAATGAGAAACCTATAGGTCCCCATATGTGAATGAATCAGTTTCTAATATATATATATATATATATATATATATATATATATATATATATATAGAAAGTGTTAGAGCTCGTTCTTTCACTCATAAAAAGATGATTGATAAGCAGTTTACTACTAGGGAGAGGCGGGTAAGGAAAAAAACACAGGAAAGATCCGGCACAGCTTCCAGCTTTGGTTCATTGGCCCCTGGCTAACGATGGCTCTAATGAGCGGTTTTGCTAGAATAGGCAATAATGAGATTATTGTTTTAGTAAATGATGCGGAGAAGGGGAGTGACACCTCGGGTGAGGGACTATTAATGTCTTTTGAAGTCAAGAATGTTACTCTTGCTAGACTAAGAATACAAGTGATAGCTCCGTAAGCCAAAATAGATCTTGTATCTATAGCGTCATAAGAGGAAACAAGCATTTGACTGATTTAGATGCTTTGATCATTTGACTTTCTTTCTTTCAAGCAAGTCAAATGATCAACTTCCTAGGAATCCGGTGAAATGAATCAATCATTTCGTACCAATCCCCACATCGTTTGAGCTTTTGTATGATAATAAGCAAATTTAACCCAACCTAAAATGAAAAACAATTATCATCATTCAATTTTTGTATAATATAGAAAAGTCACATCAATTTATTTTCTCTTTACATTATGAAAAAAGAAAAATAAATTAGTTACCAGTGTATTGGGCACTACTCTATTATGCGGGTTTGGCTCCTTGGATCTCTCATCACATCAAAATAATACAAAAACATAAAAAAAAATATTAATTTGAAGTAAAGAAAAAAATAAAATAAAAATTCATTTTTTTAAAAAGCATTTTTGAAATGCAAAAATAAACATGGTTTAAGAAGAAAATTCAACCCAATCTGTAATGAAAAAAATTATTATCTCCCCACTTTTGTATAATATAAAAAAAAATCACTTCAATTTATTTTCTCTTTATAGAATGGAAAAAAAAATTCAATATGAGAAAACAAAAAAAAAGTAAAGAGGAAAAAAATAAAATTGAAAATATCTTAAAATGAATAAAATTAAAAGGAAAGAAAATAGTTGTAGGTGTATTAGATGTTGCTATGCTATGCCCTATTCATGGTACAATAATAGAAAATACTTTATTTAAAGATGATGATGGTGCAAATATATTTTGTGCTTTTAACTCAACTCAAGTATTTTTACATTTGCGAAAAAAAAAAAAGAATTGTTATTAACTGCTGCGTAGCAAGAAACAATATGCTAGTTATTATATTATTACTTACTAATTATTTTTTAATATATATATATATATATATTAAATATATTGAGATAATATATTTTTTATTTTTAAAAATTAATTTTTTATATCATTACATCAAAATAATATAAAAACATAAAAAAATATTAATTTATATTAAAAAAAAACAAAGAAATAACCTCTACTTATCCAACTTTGAATCCCTTGATTAGAGGGTGTGTTTTTTTTTCCCTAAATTTCACTCATCAATAGTATGAAGTATCATTATACTTTTTCCCCTTTTGCTGCACACCCTAGCCAAATGAACTGAGCACTAAGAAATCACTCTAAATTTCGCTTTCAATTCTTACAGTTGACTAATTACTTTTTCGCTAGTAGTTCTCTTCTCTTTTGTTTCTCCATTTTTTCCTATATCATTGCTCTTTGAACCATTAAACAGTTGGAGGAGTTTGATAGGGCTATTTAATTGCTGGTGACAACATACCTAATATTAAAAAGAAAAGAAATTCAATACAATTTAATCTCAAATGAAAATAATAATGATTATTATTCAATTTTTGTATAATATATAATTTTTTTTTATTAATTTAGTTTCTCATATAAAAAAAATTGGATAAAAAAACTTTTTTTTTTTAAAAAAAAATATATGAATATGCCTGAAAGCCAGACTCAATAGCATTGGGTATATCTGTCAAGCCAAACCCAACATCTATTAAGAGAAATTTAAATCTGGTTGTCAAGCCAAACCCAACCGTTTTCAACTCAAAATAAAAATAACTATACCTTAATAATATTTTTTTAACTAAAAATTAGTAAAATAATAATTTTATGATGCTACAGTAATGTCCACATCAGTTTATATTCTAAGTATACAATGTTTTTCCCACTAATTTTAAAATAAAATATAATTTCATATCTCGCTCTCTTCTTGTTTTATTCATTTTATATTTTTCGCTTTTGTTTTGCTTGACTGCACAACAAGTGGGGAAGGATGAGGGAGGCGGCGGCGGCTTCTTCTGCTGGTGGCAAACAAGTAGTCAAATACAAAACAGCAGGGCGTGGTCTGGCGTGAGTAGTGGCGCGTGGGAAAGACATGAATCTGATAGTGCCATTTAGATAGTGTCAGCCTGCGGAAGAAGGGGGGCTTGGGTAAGCTTTCTTTGAGTGACTAACAAATTTTTGAGAATTGGGCAGCAACGATGCATTCTACTTTAGAGAAGGGTAGACCTAGATACATGCTCTTGATATGATGTAGAAATAGAATGGATCTTTACAGAAAGCTCCTCTCTATTCTTGTTCATTATCAAAAAGAAAGTGTTATATTGTCTTGATTTTATACCCACCCGTTGACCACAGAGACCTCCCCCTTTGTCCTTTGAAAATCCCTCATACTATTTCCCTCAACCTTTCCCTATCATTAGTCAAAACTTTCTTCGTTTTCATGAATATTCACTCACTCACACTCACTCCCTCACTCGAGATTTTAGGTCAACATTCAAACATTACATTTTTCTCATCATGAATCAAATAATACAGGACTTCAAAGAAAAGTCTTTTATTTCCTCGCGCATATATATATATATATATATATATATATACATATTCTTTCTCTCCTCCAAAATAGATTTGACTAGACAATAACCACGCGTAAAGTATACCTCTCTGAGTCAATAATAATATATAGACTTAAGCCAGGGCTATCTCCCACAGGCACGAACACACGGTGGAAACACAAATTCAGTAAACACAAAACGAGGGAGGGGCCATTCCGCAAAGCCAAGAAAAACTTCGTACTAAAGTCCATTTCAACCAAAATAAAAATAAAAAAGAAAAGGGGGAAAGAGAAGAAAAACCCCAATAATGGAGGACAAGTGTGGAGAGCCATTGGATATTGCAGATGAAAGAGAGAAAGAAGAGGCAGCATGCAGAATCCCGATGCTTTACTCAGTCTATCAGACATCACAGCCTACTACTCTTCTTCTCACCAATTATACTAAGATAAACTAAGCAATCCTTCCCTTCCTCGCCTCTCTCTTCAATCCCCATCAAAACCCTCTCTCTCTCTCTCTCTGTGGAAACCCATAATCCCAGACCCAACTGACAAAAAAGTCACTCAAAAACTTTCCCCGATCGAAAACCTTCAATATATATATATATGTATATATATTTTTAAGATTCCTGTTTTTTTTTCTCCCTTCAAATTTATATGATCACCAACAAAAAGCCTAGATCATCAGATACCGACTCTAATTACATGAGAGACGATCGAACTGAAATGTCCGAAGACGACGACAGATCTCCTCCCTCCAACTCAATCACCCATGATTCTAGCCCAACCCGGACCTGCAACCCCGGGCCCGGGTCGGGTTCATCTTCAGTCCCCGAATACTTAGCTCCGTGCCCGGACCAAGTCCTTGAAAACGTCTTAGAAAACGTTCTCTGGTTCCTAACCTCACGTAAGGACCGAAACGCTGCGTCATTGGTTTGTAGGTCATGGTACCGGGTCGAGGCTCTGACCCGATCCGATTTGTTCATCGGTAACTGCTACGCGGTGTCTCCAAAGCGAGCCATGTCGCGGTTTACCCGAATCAGGTCGGTGACGCTGAAAGGGAAGCCAAGGTTTGCTGATTTTAACCTGATGCCGCCTTATTGGGGAGCCCACTTCGCGCCTTGGGTCTCTGCTATGGCAATGACTTACCCTTGGTTAGAGAAGGTTCATTTGAAGAGGATGTCAGTGACGGATGATGACCTGGCTTTGCTTGCGGAGTCGTTTTCGGGATTCAAAGAGCTCGTGCTTGTTTGTTGTGATGGGTTCGGTACTAGTGGACTTGCTATTGTCGTTAGCAGGTGCAGGTACGGTGTTTTTTTTATATATAAAAAATAGTCTTCTTTTAGATCTGATTGCAGCGTCAGTTAATTTTTGCTGTTATTTGGTTTGTTTGATTAGGGGTTGGTTTTTAAAGTTTGAGACGTTGTTTTGATTTGTGTTTATGGAAGGGGATGTTTAGATCTTTGTAGAGCTAGAAGCTGATTGAAATTTTGGTGTTTTGCTGGGTTTGGGATTTGTCAGTCTTTTTGTGGTTTGTTTTAAGCAATGCTGAAATATTGAAGAATTAATTTTGTGATTAGATTTTTCAATGGATAAAGCTGTTGATCAGCGAGCTTATAGAACGTTTGCTGGCCGTGATATCTTTGTGCTTCTTTATTTATTTATTATTTTATATATCTGTTTGATTTGCTGGATGAGTCTAAATGATGCCTTTCTGAGCAGTGAGGATATTAAAGAATGGACTGGAATTCTTGGAATTTCTGATGAGAAAAGTTGACTGTTGAACTTATAAGATGCTGTGCACTGCTCTATTTTTGTGTACAGGCAACTCAAAGTGCTTGATCTGATTGAATCAGATGTATCAGATGATGAAGTGGATTGGATTTCGTGTTTTCCAGATACCGAAACATGCCTCGAATCCCTGATTTTTGATTGTGTAGATTGCCCCATTGATTTTGATGAACTGGAGAGGCTGGTGGCTAGGTCTCCATCACTTAAGAAACTTAGGCTGAACCGATATGTTTCGATTGGACAACTTTACCGTCTAATGATTCGAGCTCCACACCTCACACATCTTGGGACAGGCTCTTTTAGCCCATCAGAGGATGTAGCTCAGGTTGAACAGGGACCAGATTATGCTTCTGCATTTGCTGCTTGCAAATCCTTAGTTTGCCTATCTGGATTCAGGGAAATCATTCCAGATTACTTGCCTGCAATAAACCCTGTATGTGCCAATCTCACTTCACTGAACTTTAGTTTTGCAGATGTTAGTGCAGAACAGCTCAAACCAATCATAAGCAATTGCCACAAGCTTCAGATTTTCTGGGTATGTGTTTTATCAGCCTGCTTTTTAAATAGACACTGCTATGAAATGTGTGTTTTGTGTCTGATTTTGGTTTTCATTGTCCAGGTTCTTGATTCAATATGCGATGAAGGACTACAGGCTGTGGCTGCAACATGCAAGGAGCTACGAGAGCTTCGGGTCTTCCCTGTTGACCCTAGGGAGGACATTGAGGGCCCTGTTTCTGAAGTGGGCCTCCAAGCAATTTCAGAGGGTTGCAGGAAGCTTCAATCTATTTTGTATTTTTGCCATCGGATGACAAATGCTGCTGTTGTAGCTATGTCAAAGAACTGCCCAGACCTTGTGGTCTTCCGTCTCTGCATAATGGGGCGTCACCAGCCTGATCATGTCACTGGAGAACCTATGGATGAAGGATTTGGAGCCATTGTCAAGAATTGCAAGAAGCTCACTCGACTCGCGGTATCTGGTTTATTGACTGATAGAGCTTTTGCTTATATTGGAAAATATGGGAAAATTGTAAGGACCCTATCGGTTGCTTTTGCTGGAGATAGTGACATGGGGCTGAAATATGTGCTTGAGGGTTGTCCCAGATTGCAGAAGCTTGAGATTAGAGACAGTCCATTCGGGGATGCAGCTCTACTTTCTGGTCTGCACCACTATTACAATATGAGATTCCTTTGGATGTCTGCTTGCAAGTTGTCTCGCCAAGGCTGCCAACAGATTACTCAAGCGTTGCCTCGGCTGGTGGTGGAAGTGATTAAGCATGACGATAATGTGGACATGGATGAGTATGTTGATACGTTGTATATGTACCGGTCTCTTGAAGGGCCAAGAGATGATGCGCCACGATTTGTTTCCATCTTGTAGGGCATTTGTGCTACAAGAAGTTGCATCAGCTGTTCTGATGGTGGTTATGGGCATCTTTTCTTGGAAATTAAATCTTGCAGGTACCTTTTACATAGCCCGCAAGAAAGTCATGGTGATCCTTGCAAGAGAAAGTTGAGTAAAACTTCAGGCCTTGTGCTGTGTTGTTGCAAATGGCATTCAATCCAGAAGCCCTATAATTTAAGAGGACAGACATCGAGGGGGCTGATGTGGAGTTGGATATCTCTGCAAGGTATTGGACCACCCATTGGATCTTGTTGTATTGATATGCTTCAAAATTTTATGTTTCTTTTTTTCTTTTCGAACTCATTTGATCATAAATGAGAAGGCTGCTCCGGAGGAAAGGGATGGATGGGCCTTGAGGCGCATAAAATATTCAATCTTTTATCCTTTTGTATGGAGGAATCAAGATGGGTTGGAGATTTGGAAAAATTAAGGAGTTTCCCTTCCCCTGCAAGTGCCACCAGTGAAGGATAATCATAAAAAAGCAAAACCAATGAGCAAGCATTCGTCAGTTCAAAAGAAGTATAGTCTTTTATTTTGATTCAGATGGTATTAGCAGCTAGTCTTAAGGTGTATAGCCGGTGAGAACTAAATGCCCGGGCTGATGCATCTCTCTCCTCCCAACGTGTTTTTTTTTTTTTTCCCAGTATGTGTTGTAGCACCTGACTGTTGAATTTACATTGTTATTGTTAGCCAATATGATGATATGGGTAATAAAAGCCAGATATGCATGGACCATACAGCCAGCTTTAGTGGGAAAAATGTTGTGTCGTTTGCCCTCCTCCTCCTCCTCCTCCTCCTCCTCATTTATGTGTTCTTTGAAATTTATTTCCCTGGATATGGAATTATCAGTCGACAGTGAGGCCCCTCTTAGTAATGTGCGGAAAGTGTTGTCCAAGTACATGTCCGTGTGGGGTTCCACTGGATGAGAATCCCGATCCTCAAAGGTATGGATGGGCCTGATTAAAACTAGTGCTCTTTTACCTGTTCTTATTTTAATCATTTTAGCTTAATAGTCCATGATTAAAGAGGATTGATTTGGTGTGGTTAAAACCAGTGCTTTTTCCCTGCTCTATTAGCGGTTAAAAATCACCAGTACAAGACTCTTTTGTGCTCTGACTTGTATCATATCAGGCTCTTCGTTTTTTCTACATAGTTGGAGGTGGGACCAAGGATCTGATGATTCGTCACACCCCTGCGTTTGCGTTATAGAACAGCCAAGTCCACCATTGCTTTGTCTCTCCGGCTCTCATTATTAGGAGAGAAATCTATCCGCTCTCTTTGTTGGTATTCTCTGGCTCTGGCAGGATGGATGGTAAAAGCAAAGCTTACCATCGAAGTGGAATATGACTGTGCATTTGAATTAAGTAATGGGAAGTGGGAAGCATGGCTAGGCTTGGCTTCCCTTTCCTTCGCAAGGCCTGGACCGGACCCGTGTTTGCTTTTCCTCATCCTCCTCCACCACCCTTGATAACAAATCACCGGTGTCATTTGGGGTTCCTGACTTCGGAGCTGCTTGCTCACCAGGTGATCGCCGAGCCAACCACAGACCATCGTCGCAAAAGAGAACCCACGGTCAAGAGGATATACGTGTTGATGCCCAACAAAACCATAAAAAAGCATGTCGAGCTCCTGGCTACTTGCCCTCCAGCTTATCCACATTGCTTTTCTTGGATTTTAGGGTGGGATTGAACGGAGCGAAACAACGGCAGCCTCTGCTTTTTTATTATATCCTTGTTAGCAGTCTTGCCTTTCATCTTTCTTTTTGAGCACCGCTCCCATGTCCCCATATAAAAAAAAAAAATTGATAATGACCACACAAGGATTGGCATCGCTCGAAATCTCAGCCTTGGATATGAGGGGAGTGTCCCCTCCTGATTGAACTGTCTTACCTACTAGACATATCTTATCTATCTATCATTTGATGGAGAGACTTTCATTTAATTGAATGGTCATGATTGGATTGAGCACATCATAGGAAGCCAACCCATTTGGGTTCTGCACATGGCTTGCACTGTTTGCTAAGGCAGATGCATCATTGCAATGACGGAGTTTAATTGCCCCTGATTTGTGTTCTTGCCCACCACCAGATCAATCAATATTGTGGGGCCACGTGTACGTTATGGGAGGTGGGATACACTAATAAATCTCAACATTAAAAAACAATAACAAACTATGATCATGCATTTAATAATAATATCATTGCTCCTCAGAAATAATGGATAGAGAGAGGGGTGGGGGGTGTAACGTACAAAATATCAACAAACTACAACGGAACTAACTGCATATTAAATTATAGAAAAGTATAATTTAACTAGTCGAATTTTAAAATTTATATTTTAAAAATTAACAATTTGAGTATTATATATGGTTATTAATTTTAAAAATTTTTAAAAATTAATTAAGATGTATGTAAGTTGGTTATATATATATATATATATATATATATTGGCATTTCATTTTGCAGGTGGGCAAGTGATCTCCAGTGGCGGTGGGTGTGGAAAAATTCGGTGAAACCAGAAAAGAGTTATGGCTTTTCTTTACTTTTGGCTTTTAAGCACACTCATGCCCGAGCTAAGCACCAGATCTTTGGGTCCGATTAAATTCTTTTTTGAATATAAAATTGAGAAAAAAGAAGAAGAAAGAAAGATAAAAAAGAGGGAATGAAGAAAAAAGGAAAAAGGCACCCACCTTCACTGTTCATGACAGTCCGTAAGAAAAAACCAAGTTTTTTAGACATGCAAGGTGATTTTCTTACACGCACCGCGCACCCTTATCCAAGCACCATTTCCAGGATTGATCTTGCTTTTCCAAGTGAAACTCGTCATACGTGTTTTTTATTATTTGCAAATTAATCTTGTGTTCATATTTTCAGCATGCAGATTGCCCAGCTGATACACATCTTTTAATCACGGGATCAAACAACCCACACGCAAACAATTCTAACCTGTGGAAAATCAAATAAATATTGAAACGCCACCGCTGCTGTGACAAGGTATGAATACTCCCCAACAATGGAGTTACCTGACGATCAATCAACCGATGCTTGTATTGTATGTGTAAAATCACAGCAAGCTTTGAGCATGGCGTACAGTGCTACTGTTGATGGCTATCAGAGTTATTGGGTTCTAAGTACTTTTATTCAATCTGATGGACATTGAGATTGTTCCGATTAGTCAAAACATTGGCACTATAGCAACCCCATAATCATGTGCATGTGCTCCCCCGCAACTCACACGCTCACTGATACCGTGTTTTTAAGAGAAAACAAATTCAATCATGAATGAGTGCAGAATTCTTTATTTTAAATATTGATAAATTAATATACGGAATTGATGCATGTTAATTATTTAAACTTGTGATCAGATATATTAGATCAATGGTGATAACCTCTAAAATAAAATTAAAATAAATTGTAATAATGAATCTCAAAATAATTCAATGTCTCAGCATGATATTTAAAATCAAAATATTCAATTAAGAAAAGATTTTTTAAAAATAAGCGAATTTATGTCAATTTGTTAAACCCACGATTTGGATCATCCATCCTACTATACTTAATAACTTCTTATCTCTTAAATTATTTTGCATTTAATTAAATAACAAAAAAAAATCTTAAAAAAGAACAAACATATCAGGAGTGTAGGATTGAAAAAAAAAAGAGACTTATTTCTTAAAGTTAAATAACACTATTTTTTTTAAAGCAAAATAATAAAAATAAAACATTTAAATAACAAAGTATATACATTTTTTTTTTAACTTCGAGGGGTTAAGAACTTATTAAATAAAAAAAAATTAACAATCAAGAAAGGTATATAACCCACCCAAGTGCATGGCTCATGAAAAGAGGAACTAAAAATAAAAATATTCATTAAGAAAGAAAGAGAGAAAACAAAGGAACTAGAGAGGAATAAGAAGGAAAAAAAGATAGCATAACAGAGAAGAAGTAATACAGTGAAGCAGAAGGAAAACATAAAGAAAGAAAGAATGAAAAACCATTGGCCAAGCAACTGCCACCATTCCTCGCCGCAAACCACCGCTATTCTTTTTCTTAATCGCCACTAGTATCACCACAAGCTGCTGCAGGTGAGCCCCCCTCCCTTCTTCCTCCTTTTCTTCTTCCTCAATTGTGTTTTTCACTGTTCTGCGTGAACAATAGAGAGTTCTCCATTGTTCACTAGGCCGGGGCAGCGCCAGCCCAGACCAAAATGGCTGGGCCAAGTCCAGCCCAGTCCAAAGAAAAAAAATCTAAAAAAAATCCTTTCAAAAAAATCTGACTTTCCTGTGTATTTTTCTATAAATTTTTTTTCTAATATTGGTTTATATTTTTATAGTGTAAAAATACAAATTCATTATTAATATACCTTATTTTCTTTGAAAATGTTGCAAAAAGAAAATTATAAAACAAAAAAAAATTATTTTTCTGCATACAACCATGTCTCTAAAAAAAGAAGAAGAAAAAAATCACATTGGATATGGATGAACCTATTTGAAAGACTAATCCAAGACTTTTTTTGTTGACTAAGGGCAAAAATATGTAGTTTGATTAATTTGAAAAGATCTTTCCCAAGTCTTTATCTTGGTTAAATCCCTTATAGAATTTATTCAAAGGAATCCCATATAGAATTTATTCAAAGTAACCTTGGTCCATGAAAAATTATATCATCTCAGATTTTTACTTATATTCAGAAAAAAAAAAAATCATGGTCTTAGCTCAGAAAATCTTATGAAGTTCAGGATTATTGATCAGGTTTGCTTTGATGCAAAATAAATTATTAAAAAGTCCATACCCTAATGGAAGATTCTAGGCCTTTACACGAGGGTAAACTTTCTACCTAGTTTTAAAAATGTCTATGATCTACTTAGTGACTACTTTTCGTGAAGGTGGTATAAGGGTTTATAATGAATGATTGGGGCTCGATATGACTATCATTACCGAGTAAACACTTAGATCATGGTTGGATGTTTCACGAATTTGAACTTTGACTGAAAGTCATAAGACAAACCGTCACTCCTCACCTAATCTAAAATTGAGTTTATTCACAAAATTAAAATGCATGAGGGCATTAATCGATACCCGATGTGCCTATGCATGAACATGAAGTAAAAATGCACGCTAAAGCAGTAATAATACAAGCTAAAATTAAATTATACAACCTTATATTATTCAAAATTATTGGAAAAACATGTGGGGGGGAGCATAAATATTTTTAAAATGCCTTTTGAAAAATTTAAAGTTTTTTTTATATTAGCATTATAATATTATTATTATAAATTATATTGGGCTGGACATGACCCAACCATCCAGGTTGGACTGAAATGGGTTCAACCTGACTTAGTTGAGTTGGGCTGACTAGCGACCCAACATATTCTTCTCTCTCTCTTTTTTTTTTTTTTTTTTTTTTTCTTTTGGGTTTGGGCTAGACCTGGCCCAACCATCTAGGCTTGGCTAAAACAGGTCTAGCTTGGCTTGGGTGGGTTGGTTGACTGCCTAATAAGCTTTTTTCTTTTCTTTTTTTCATTTTGGGTTAGACCTGGCCCTACCATATAGGCTGGGCTAAAACAGGTCCAACCTATTGTTGTTAACGACATTTTGATATTTGCATGCAGAATACGGTCCAACCTATTGTTGTTAACGACATTTTGATATTTGCATGGAGAACGTATTCTGCATGCATTTAAGGGATGTTTGGGGAAAAAGAGGAAGAGGAAAGCTTGCCTAGCTGGAGAAGGAAAGTTGTTGGTGGTGTTACAAAGAAGACCAGCGTGTGGTTAGTGGCAACAACGATGCCAGAGGTGTGGCGGAGGAAGTGGTAAAAGAGATGGTCAAAAGGAGAGGAAAAAACTAGAAAAATAACAGATTTTTTCCCAACTTTGAACTCAAATTTTTTTATGCTCAAGGCATGAAACCCACCTCTATTTATAAATGGTGAAATAGGGACATGTTGTCTTTATTGATGCCAAATCTTGGCCCTTGACTCGAACCAAAAGATTCCCAATCATTTAAAGTTGCTATCATGAACTGTTAAATTTAAAAGCTAAAGGTTGTGTGAGTTGACCACTTTGAGGTGACACTATGACGACTATAGGGTTTTAAATTAGGGGTTTGGCTAAAGTTCAATTTGATCATACAACTTTTAATTTTTTACAATTGCACTCCTAATTAACCCTAAACTTTTAATTTTATGCAATTTTGCCTCTATCACACTTCAATGTAAGCCTTGGATTTCAGCGTCTTTTTTATTTTTTTCATTGGTTTTGGATTTATGCAATTTGACTCTCAATTGACCTTAAACTTTTAATTCTCTTCAATTTCACCCTTGTTTCAATCAATTAGGTCCTTCGAGTTCATTGCTTTTGTCAAAATGATCATTGGCCGCAAGTTTCTTCAATTTAGCCTTTAATTGACCTCAAAGCTTTGATTTTCTTGCAATTTTACTCTTGATTTCAATCAATTGACTTAATAAAAATTAAATTTGATCTCTTAAAATTTTAATTTTTTTAATTAAGCCCAACTTAAAATTTCACCAATTAAGCCCTTAATAAAATTAATTTGACCCATTTAGAATATAATTAAGTCCTTGCACTTAATTAAATCCTTTAATTGGACACAAATTAATTCTTGAACATAATTAAACTCTTAATTTAGCCTATTATTAAATCAATTTAACCTATTAAACATCTAATTATGTCTTTGGATTTAATTTTTATACAGATTTATTCAATAATCATTTAATTTGACCTTAAATGTGCATTATCTCTCCAGTTGTAGACACAACCAGGTACAATCAAGCTTCCAACTTCTTTCAACATTTTTCGTATAAATGTTGAACCTCTAAATAGCATGATATTTAAATACCATGAATTGGTTAGAAAATTCTCATAATTATTATGAATATTCACCCATTTTAATTTGAAGTATTTTTCACAACAGTACATGAGTTGTGAAAAACTTTTTCATCTTCCATGATAGGTGAACCTTGTCGGGGCACCTATATGGATTCTTCTCATAAGAGTTTATTTGGGCTTACAAGCCCATAATAAATTTGTAATGCTGAATTATATTTAGCCATAGACTAACCATTGATTAGGAACCCATCAAAACCTTTAAATCACATGAAGACCACACAATGCAGCTTACCTCAAGTATTGTGCTTAAGGGGTGTTAATACATTCCTTAGCCATAACCAATCCTTTACCCTAGACTTTTTTGTAGGACCATTATACCCGAGTCTCCTTCTAACCCTGAACCAAATAATTAGGTGGCAACTTCTTGACCCTCACGCCTCACATCCACATGTGACAAAGAGGCTCCATTGGCCTGGTTTAACATAAGAATAAAAATAGTTATTACCTTAATTTTAAAACTTGATTCGAGGGTCAGCTCGGGGTAAGACCCAAGTTAGGATCGGGATGGTCAACTTGGGTTGAACTGGATCAATGTAAGAATAAAATTGTTATTATCATAGTTTTGAAACCCGGCACGAGGTTGACCAAGGCAAGGCTAGGGTCACGGGTTGAAAGGGTCAACTTGAGTCAACGATTCTGTGACTCGTGTTTTATCTCTAGCCAGGTTAAGTCAAACCTTCATTTATTTTTCTTAAATTCAGACTGGTCCGTGTCCTAGGTTAATTCGTCAGGCCAATCCTAGTTTTATAACTAGAGTTTTTATAATATTATTAATTTCAACACTTAATGTAAACTAAAATAAAAAATATATATATTTAATTATTTTTTTTATATATGTAAGTTTGACAGTAATAGATATTAAGGATAAAATAGATTTTTTTTTAAATTTTTATTTTGTCTTATTCACCATAACCAAAAAGGATACTAAGATAATCATTTTATCTCCTGCACCATTATCAAATACAATTATGTCTCCATTTTATTTTCTATCTTGTCTTCTTTGTCTTTATTGTTTATGTCCCTTATGTTCCAGAATAGTAACCAAATACATGCAAACTGTTTTTTATGGGATCGCGGCAGTGCGATACTCAAACTAATTTTAAGAGGTGTCTGGAAATGTAGTAGCGGTTGCTTTTCAAAGTGTTTTTTTGCTTGAAAATACATCAAAAAATAATATATATATTTTTAAAAAATATATTTAATATTAGTATATCAAAACAAATAAAAATATATATATAACAAAAAATTAATTTTTTAAAAAAAAATATTTAAATTTTAAAAATATCATTTAAAACGCAATCCTAACAACCCTTTAATATCCGAAAGGATATGCGTGTTTTTCTGAGTGACGTGCCGTCTCTTCACTTTTTATTATCAAAACAAATTGATTTCTGCTAAACATGATTGTATAACGACTAAACTTTGCTGCTAGCCAATGGATTTCTTTATCAGTTGATGCCTTTGGTGGGCCATCTAGTCATCAATGGAAATGAGGACGGCCTAATCCCGACAAATCACAGGTCCTTTATATTTTCTATGCTAAAAGCTAACTATTATCTATATATATCTATTTATTATTGAATTGTTATAAAAGTATATAAAAATTAACCCCGACAAATCAGAATTTGGGCAATCTTATTGTTTAAAATATTGAATTTTGTTGAGGCAGAAACATGTGGGGGATTATTATTACTGTTTTTTAATTAAAATAATAGGATAAAAAGAAAATTAAAAAAAAATCCGTAGGCTGACGCATTTTCATTTTGGTTTAGTTGATGGAGTTTTAGATTTTAGTGCTTCTTACTTGTGGTTCTTCTTTATTTTGTTACTTGAATCTTCATCTTTTAATTTTGAATAACGGAGTATAATAACTACAAATTCTTTAACAAAAACGCATTAATATCTATTATATTTAAGAAAATGGGAAAAAAACTTTAACGAATCTTATTGTCTATATTAAAAAAAAAAAGTGGAAAAGGACTAAAATAATAATAAAAAAAAAACAAAAATTATCGAGCTTATCAATAATAAAACAAGTTTGATGATTTTTATTATTTATCCTCTTTCTTTTGAAGAGAAATGTTGGATGGAGGGGTTTATGAATATTAAAATTGAAAACACAAAGGTCAATTTGGCAAAATTCCCAGAATAGAGTGGAATTTGATGATTCTCAGTTTAAAATCAGCCCACCTCCTTTTTTATCCAAACAAATACCCACTCCAAAATAAAATAATCAAATTTATATTTGATTTATTCAACAAAGGAAAGAAAAGTTGAGGGAAGTCATCGTACTTAAAAATTAAAGAAGAGGACTCCACAGTGCATAATCCATCGAGATTTTTGGGATTCTAATATAGTAAAAAATGGTAAAATAATACAATACAGAAAATATTTTAAAAAAAATAACATAATTTAAAAATTTGTTGATAACATTTATCTAATCGTAGGAGTTATTTATTACTTTCTGGTAAATATAAGATTTAATAAAGAGAGGTGAGAGATTGAAAAAAAAAAAATATGGGAGACACACCAAAATTTCAATGATAACACTAATATTATTATTGGAAAGATCTTGATAAAATGAATTTAACAATACTAATGAATGTCATTAACGGTAATCGGAATAGGCTACACAAGCAGCTCAAAGTCAAGTGAGCTACATTATATTTGACTTTTCTCTCTCTTCTTGTCTCTACCTTTCTTAGTATCGTTTGACTCGTATCATCAAGATCTTTTCAATAGTATTGGTTGTATCATCATCGGAGTTTTGGTATGTCTCAAAAGTGTTTTTTTTTTCCTCTCTCATTTCTCATTTTTTTTTATTGAATTTTGTATCCAATAATTTTATAATTTAAGAAAGTCACATATGAGATTTATGACTCGTTAATCAAGATGTTATTTGTGACTCTTAAAACTTTATTATTTCTCTAAATATTTTTTACATTTGTGTTATTTTATCTGTTTTTTTTTTTTTAACTTGGCTGGAATCCAAAAAAAAAAAAACTCATAATCCATATGTGGGAATTACAGCGACAGGCAATTAGATTATAAGTTCTAAGAACATAGGCATTATTCAGAGGAAAATGCCCCAATGGTATGCATATTGGAGACTCAAAATTCATTATCTTACATCTAGTACAGTACTTTCAAAACAACCAATGGGGTGTTGACTGGGGTTTGTAAATTAACTGAAATATTTATACAAATTGATTCAAAATTAATCAAATTAAATATATTTTTTGAATTTGTTGGATAATTTTGGATTAAACTAAAAAAATAGTTTTGTTTGCTTCTATTTTGGTTCTAGATTTAAAAAATTTTAAAGCCAATTTGAACCGAACCAAACAAAAAAAAAACTTATTAAATATTAATGAATATACAACAAAAAAATAAATACAAAATACTTGTAAAAACAAGAAATTAACTTTTAAAAAAAAATCCATGGAATTACTGTAACATGGTTGAGAAGACTACAATAATATTTTTTTTGTATATTTTAAGGCTAAAAATAAAATAAAATAGATTAATTAATAAAAATAGGATTTAATTAGAAAAGGGAATATAATACGTTGGAGGAAATGTTTTTAGAGACTCCATATTGATGGAAAGAAGGCGAAACTAACAGAAAAAACCATAGAAACAAATTTAGAAATCAGGTTATTGACCTTCAAATGGAATAACCCCATGTTGGTTTTCTAATTATTATTTTTAATTTGTTTGGGTTAGTGATTAGGATGTGATTACGGTTGTGCTCTATTTATGGTGGTCGTTGTAACTTTCGTTGGTATGATTGTAATAATTGTGTAAAAATAAAAAAGTATTTGGTTAAAAAAGTTTTCATATAGAGAGCTTACAAAAAAAAAAAAAAAAAAAAGAAGAAGAAGAAGCTAGCTTTGAGTTTTTCACATGAATCGCATAGATGTCACAGTTATTTTTTTTTTTATTTATTAATACCCTATTTATTTTTTTTGCGTTTTAAAAAAAATTTTTTAATTTTTTTTTTACTAATACAATGTTTATTTTTGTGTTTTAAAAGAGTTTTTAAAAACATTTGATATTTTTACTTTAAATTAATAGTTTTTATATCATTTTGATGTGTTGATATCAAAAATAATTTTTTAAAAAAATAATAAAATAATAATATTTTAATACTTTTACGAGTAAAAAGCACTTTAAAAAATATTTGTAATCATACTCCCAAACAACTTTTTAATTAATTGGTTTTTATGGTCGAAAGCCAAAAAAAAAACCACCTCATCTTTGCATCCAAAGGAATACTTACTCCAAAATAAAATAATCAATCATCAAAACCAAATTTACATTTAATTTTTTCAACAAAGAAAATACAAGATGACGTAAGTTATCCATAAAGCACAATCCATTTGTAAGGATTACAATCACAGGTAATTAGATTATAACTTCTTAGAACATACATATCATTTATATGAAAATGCCCCATTGGTATCCAAATTGGAGACTCAAAACACTTTAATTTACATCCAAATTCATTAATTCAAATTGCACTTATTCAATTATAATAAATATAAAACCGAATCAAATTAATTAGTTTAGCTTTTTCATTCTATTTGAATCAATATTTTGAAAAGAAAATTGGGTGGATTTTTTTTTTTTCAAATTGAATCCTTTATCTTTAGAAGTAGTGACAATATAGAAAATGGAATTTCCCCATTATTTCTGGTTCATCCCAATCTATGTTAAAAATACACACGATCTAATTTATGATTTTTAGGTTTATAATTGCAACGGTATCCCCTTTCAAAACCCAAACCCAGATGCTAGCTCTAGTGTACGTGTCATGGTTCGAGATTGTTGAATCTTGGCTCCTCCACATGCATGGTCCCTCATGAGGTTTTTTTTTTTTTTTTTTTTTTTTTTTTTTTTTTTTTTAACTTAATAAAAAAATTGATAAAGTAACATAGTTGAAAAAAATAATTGGAAATCTAGCACACTTTCACAAGTCATCGGCGACTTATTTCAAATTAAAGACCAGGTTTTTCTTTTTTCTTCCTCTCATTTCCTCCCCCCCTCTTACCCCTCTCACCATCGCCCGATCTCTCTCCACCCTATCATCTCTAAAACACTCATCTCTCTATAAAACATTCATATATCTCCCCCTCTCTAGCTCTACCTAGGGATGAGCAAAAAACCTGAACAATTAATTAAACCAAAAAAACTGAAAAAAAAAAACAACTAAAAATACCGAACTTGAAAAAAAAATCAAATTAATTGATTAAAAATTCACAAAAAAGTTTTAATTTGGTTTGGTTTTGGTTACCAAAGTTTGAAACCGATTAAACTAAACCGATTAAACCAGGCCAACACTTAAAAAAAAAAAAGTATGAATAAGATATTTTTTGTAACCCTAAACCTAAAGTAGCATTCTCTAAAGACAATCAGCTGCCCTCTCTTTTTGCTCTTTGCGTTTCTCTTCTCTCTGATTTTTCTCTATACTCCACATCCTACAATTGTTAGGAATTGTTAGGCTCTTGCTGCTCGATACTCCTTTGTCCTGCTAACAAAGACACCTTTCTTCACCCTTGATTTTAATTCTTTTAGTTCTCCTATAAAAGGCACACCTCTCTTTACTCTTACTTTTGCTTTTAATCTTTTTATCCTTTTTCTTTCTATTTCTTGCATAACCTTGTAATTGTTATATAATTTTTCATACCCGTGTAACCAAAGAAGATTGCTATGTCAAATCAGTAAAAGGTTTATTTGTGCTTTTCTTGATGTTGGTCTTGTGAGGACAATAATTGGACATTGGGTTTGGTTATTTATTGAAGAGACCGAGTATAAAAACACCACACGCTTAATAAATGATGTGGATCTATGTAAACTATTTGTAATTGGTTTCCTCTCGTTTTGGTTTTACATTTAAATAATTGATATCTTTTTATTTTCCTTTTTTTTCCCAGTCAAATGACTACTTTTCTTTCCCTTTTGTTTTGTGTATCTTTTACGCAAAGTTTAATTTTTGGGCAAGGATCTTAAAAAAAAAAAAAAAAAATTGGGGTTGGATTTTTTAATATTATGTATGCCTAACCGGTTTAGCTTGTTGAGAAAGCCAAGATTTCTCATAAAATAGGCACAAAGTTGGGAAAATAGAAATAAAATGAACTGGTTTAAACTTGAAAAAAATACAATTTTAGTTTGGTTATTTATTTTGGCCCAAAACCAGACTGAATAAAAAATGCTCACCCCTAGCTCTACCCGTGATAGCCACACCTTCTCTCTCTACTAGTGGCAGGTTTTGAATTTTTCAACCAAAACAGCCATCACCGGTCACCTTTATCACCGACATTTCACTCTTAGAGGTATATTAAACACTTTTTCTAAATTAATTTGATGTAATTTAGTTTTAATCAGTGTTAATTTGATTTTATTGAATGTTAAGGTTTTGAATTAGAAATTAGGTTAATTAGATGTAATTGAAGTTCTTAATTAGATATAATTATGTTATTTAGCTTAATTATCAGTTATTTTAGGTTGTTGTTAATTGTGCATTAACAAAAATTACATGTTTGAAATGTTATTGTTAATTTAGGTTAAATTATGAATTAGTTTAATCAGATAAATTTTTAGTTGATAGTTTGGTTATTTTGTTAAATAATTATTTTTTGTTGTTATTGTTGATTGTGAATTAAAAAGATTGTGTAATGAGATAGTGTTAATTTATATTAAATTATGAATTATATTGAATTTAGTATAAATACTAGCTATGAAATATATGAATTTGTTTGATAATTTTGTTATGGTACTAGAATTTGATGAATGTAGATATTCATTTATTAATATGATGAATGTAGATGCTCACTGATTAATTTAAGTTTTGTTGATAATTGACGCACTTTGATTAACCCCAAGATATTAATAAAATATAATTGTGTTTTGTTGTGTTGTATTGTTTGACAAAATGTTTGATAATTTATTAATAGTATGCTTCCATGGCGATATCATTGTCAATACTGACAATGATATAGCTTATAATAGAGGAAGCCATGAATTCCTAATTACTACATCAAACATGGCCCTTAACGAATAATCATGAATGGTATGTGATCAACTTAGCTGAAATATGTTTGGAATAAAAGTTGAAATTACTTGGAGAATGTTACAAACTAAGTTTAGTCAAGCTTGTTATGTCTGTGTACCAATATATAATGATGGGAGTGTGAATTCAATGTTTGGGTTTGCTAGGATTAATGAGATTAATATGTTGAAGCTTTACTTAAATAGCAAACCTAGACAAGAAAACTCTTTTCATAAGGAGTTAACTTGGTTTCCAATTAACTCTCGAGGGAACTACACAAATATTACGAGTAGATGGTCTATCTAGGTTAACTGGTAATGTTAGTAGACAATTATCGGTGCTAAAAATTAGTGATATGAAATCTCGGTTGGGTATGCCATGTTCCATATTGCTATGGAGAATCTGAATCAAGTGATGACAAAGATAAGCATCATATTGATAGAGTTGTGGATGATAGGGAAAATAGGGATGCTGAGTTGGTTGAGCCTGTTAATCAATACATGACATTGCATACACTTAAATTTGAGGTTGTTTATGTGAATGACCAATATGAATACAATGATTGCGCTGATAGTCATGCTTTCATATCTATACCGACAACTATGTAAAACATGTCTAAAAAATAGAAGATGAATTGTCGGGTGTCTTATATTTCTTCAAGTATATATGTATTTTAAATTATTTGATTATTAGAATTAATGACATTTTAAATACTAACTTATAATTTGTGAATGTCTTGGGTATAAATGCTAGTAGGAGATGACTATCTATAAAAGTATCGATGAGATAAGATGTATTGTGACCAACACCATGTGCAATTTATGTCCTGACAGACTTCAAGAGATTAGAGATGTTGAGCGTCTTGAAACAATATTATCAAAAGGTAAGATTGTTTATAATGAGAGTGTTAAGGATGCTGGCCCGTCCATGAGTGTCACAAACCCATCCATGAGTGGTCTAGGTCCATCAACAAGCTGAAATGATATTGGTACTCCTCAAAAGTCAAACCTATATAGATATTACAGACCCGATCTCGAGTTGAACAAGTTAGGGAGGTTATTAGATATAATTACATATTATTATATGTTATGATAATTATGAATAAATATATAATTAGTTTAATGTTTAATAAAATATTATGTTGTCTTAATTGTCATTGTACATTTGTTATTTGCAATTGAATATATTATATGTTCTTATGTGAATTGTGTTTTAATGGTGGATAACTTATTATTTGTTATTGTTCGAATTACTTTTTTTTTTTTTTGCAATGAGTTAATGACAATATAGATTGCTCTATGAACACGAATTGCAAATGTCATGTGTGACTCTCTCAACTGTGCTAGATTTCTAATTATTTCTCTTTCTATGTTATTTTACAAATTAATTTTTTTAAGTGCATACTTACAGAAACACTCGTCCTTCCTTCCTCTCTATTAACTATAACTAAAATTGATTAGTGTTTCACTATAGCGTGAAATATTGTTTATTGTGAGTAAATTCACTATGAATTACACTATGTTACACTGTGGATGCATTGTGAGTGCTTTCACTATGGATTGTGAGAGTTTTCACTGTGGACTACACTGTTTGGCCAAGCGTCACTTGGCGCTTTGGCTTGGATACTGCCAGGCATGGCCCAAGGCTAGCCTTGGCCCTGGCATGGCAATACCCAAAATAGCATTAAGTCCTGGCCCTGGGTAGACTAAGTGTTACGTGGCGCTTTGTTTGCACCAAACTAGGTTGGCAGCACATCGCCACCTGGCGTTTTGTCTGCCCAGCCTTGGGTGCTGGGAAGACCAAGAGCACACGTGACACTTTAACTGTCGCGCTTACAAGTAGGTAGCCCAAGCGCCGCGTGGCGCTTGATTTGCTTTCTCTTAGGTGTGGTTCAAACGCCACGTGGTGCTTGGGCTGCCCGTATTTTTAGTATAATTGTATTAAAAATATTATTTTTTTAGTGCAATTAATGTTTAAAGTATTAATGGTAAAAATATTATTGTTTGTTTTGTTGATATTATATTTTTTTAGTATAATTGATTGTATTTGTATTAAAAAAATTATTATTATTTTAGTCTAATTAATAGTGTTGATCTCAAAACTATTATTATTTGTTCTCTTAATATTTTTTTTTGGTATAATTAATAGTAAAGTATTATTATATGTTTTTGGTATAATTAATAGTATTAATCTCAAAAATATTATTATTTTGGAGTTATAAATAATATTAGTTTTATAATAATTAATAATATTAACACTAAAAATATTATGATATGTATTATAAATATTATTATTTTTAGTAAAATTTATAAGAGTATATTTTAATGTAATTAATATTATTAATAAAATAATTGATGAATTTTAACGAAAATGTTATATATCATTTACTAATTTTATCGAATGTGTTGTAATAATAATTTTATTAAATTACACTTAATTTTATTTTTACTTTCATTTATAAATTATTAGATGCAGGATCCAAAAATAAACTTGGATCTTGCTATGTACACGACCCAAATAACCTTGGATCTTGCACGACTTGACCCAAGGCTAGACTTGAGCCAGGTTGGACATGATCCAAAATAACCTTTAGATCCTGACCACAGCAGGACCCAAATATGCTTGAGATCTAGCTTGATAGGATTTAAATAGGCTTTAGTTGTGCTTCTAATTTTTTTTGCAAATTGAAAATGAGCCCGTGACGTAACGCGAGTCACCTAACTAGTTAAAAGCTATATGGATTAGGACTACTTGACGGTTAATAACTTTTATTTATTTATTTATATTTGATTTTGTATTACAATTTAACTGGATTTATTATTGCTCATTTAATTAATTAATTTATTTTTTTAGCTTTTAAGCACTGATTTTTATTAAAAAAAAAGAAAAGAAAAGAAAAACTCAAATCAGTAATCAAATCAAATTTATCATAATCAGCAGCACAGATGAAGCTGACTGGAGCTAATTCAAAAAATCGTAAGCAATCTCTCCAGCAACGTATCTTTCAAAACTAAGTTAGGAGGAGGTAGCTTTAAGTGCCTATTGCATGCTCCAGGGGACACCATTATGCTTTCATGAAGAATTCCACTTTGAATTGGTAGTTTTGTCCGTTCAAAAAGCCATTGAAGCTTGAAAGGTTCGATCCCCAAGAGAAGTACGGCAGCTCTATAACCTGTACCGATTCTCAATAATGTATATAGCATTTGAGCGCATCTTCCTCTATGTGATCCTTGCCCTCCAAACAATAATGATCTCTTGCAAGTTGAGTGTTGTCGAAAGGAAGGGGGGGATTATGAGGATAAAGCAAATACATTTAGCGAACGACTACTTTCTATTAGGACATCCTTAAGGATATCTCCACATGTTGATCTGGACGTGGCCACTTATTTAGCATGGTCAGCCTCCATTAGTGGTTGCTGATGGGCTCTTCAATGGGATGGATTCCTTCAGTGTTCACGACTCATCGTGTATGTGATCAAACAGCATTGCCCACTTGCGGTGGTGGTATCTTAATAAAACACAGGCTCCGATGTCATTAGGGCCTTACGGAGGCACTGATTTTGAAGGAAAAGAGAGGAGATTCTTCTCATCATTTCTTAATTACAACTCTAAATAAGAATCCCCCCCACCGCTCGTTCTTGGATCTCAGGGGGTGATGTGTAGCGACAACAAAAGGAACAGTGCCTTTGAATTCCTTCCATTTTAACCTCTGATATTCCACTCACCTCACACTTGCCAGTCTAACCTCTTTGCAAAGAAAGTGGTGCGGTCACCTTCGGTCATATTGGCCTTTCAGAAAGTGGTGCGTCAGAATTCAGCTTCGGTTTGGTCAAAAAGAACCTTGAAAAGAAACTCCAGATATTATTGTGGCCCATTTTTGGTCAGGTGCAATAACCAATAATATATATATATATATATATATAACCCTTCAGCCTCTGGGACATCCCTGCAACTTCATTTTTGCTCAAAATTGCTTTCATGGCCAGGCAGAGGTAAATAGAACTCCGATGCTATGGATGAACATCAATTTTGGAGCCATTCACACCAGTGTGTACGGTTTCAATGGATAATTATCAATATTGTATTTTTCGGGGTCCAACCGTGATAGGAAAGAAAGCTTTCAAGATCCACTAATTAACGTGACTTGCCGTCACAACTCTCTCTGTCCTTTAGGAGCAATTAAGGCAATTCTATGGAGCACAAAGCTGCAGCCAAGTCCGCACGGTGCGGTCATGTTGATTGGATAGCCATGGGAACTATAACCTTGACGAACAGGAAATAAAGCTGAGATCCTCACACCAAACAAAGGACCATGCATCACCCTGCTACTTTATGCAATAGAAAGCATACAATATTGTTGAAATACCAGTGATCTTATGCAAACGAATGAAGAAGAAGATCAGAGTAGGGAACGTTCTAGTTAGGGAACTAAATGGAGAAAAGTTTTGGTAAGAGTTAGTACACAATCAATTAAGGCGCACAAATCCCTGTAGAATCAAGAAAATAAATTCTTTACCGCATTCAAGAATGGTTTCGAGTCATGTCTTTGCCATCGTTATTACAAGTGATACTTGTAACAATAAAAAACAGGGACAGCCTACCTCTGCTGCCCGAAACTTTTGCAGTGTATCATGTCTCTCCTTGGTGTTTCACATTCCTATCTTGCCTTCCAATTAAACTCTAAAATCTTAAACCCAGCTTCCACCCATGCCTCTCTCTTCAATTATTTCACCGATAGATCTGAGATCCAAGATCTAAAATCACAGTTTAAGGTTCCTCAATGAGTTACAATTTTTGCTCCTTGGAACTAACAACACTTTCTAATGCTGGCAACAAAACAGTCAATTAAACAGCAAAGAAAGAAATTATCACTATACTATATCTGTTACTTGTACCAAAATAACAAAACAAAAGCAACAGCTATATATGTATTGTTCAGATTCCTCATCAGGAACTTTCTGCACAGATCCTTCCACTCGAACCTCAAAATAAAAATCACAGTTACTATTCTTTTAGGCAACAGACCAACAGCTGGATCAACTTCATGATTGTATAACAATTAATGGGCTATAGAACCACGCCTAAAGTAGAGTGGAAGGATAGCCTAAATATCATGCAATATATGGATAATGGTAACATTATATGATGGTCATAGTTAGGCAATTAACATGAATTATCGATGCAGTGCAAACATCATTCTCTTGACAACGGTAAAAAACTTCTACTATTTCTCAGATGCAATGCAAACATCATTCTCTTGAAAATGGAAAAAACCTTCTCCTACTATTTCTCATGAGCAACAATGTAGCATTGATCTCCGGGTTATTCAATTATGTCCCATATACAATGATGACAGACCTACAGCTTTGGATACGGGATCAGCATGTGTGAAGAGAACTAAATTAAATTGAGTATAAGCAGAATGTGATACCAACCTGCAGCTGCTAAACATTTACTGCCAGTGTAGCACTGGATTCAACAATGGACTTTTGAGGTTAAGTTTACACATTATTTGAATCATCTGAGTGAACTTTAACTAGAAAAGATAAACTGCTCCATGGACAAATGGACCAACTGAAGAAAATGAAACTCCACGGTCATATTTTCCATAAACAGATGTGACTGTAAAAGGTGCAGAGAGTGTACAGCGCAGATCTACCAGTAGGCAACTAAGTTAACCACAACCCAACAATAATGATCACAAGAAAGCCCATGAAACCAAAAAAACAAGGGTATTTTTTGGTTTCATGGATCCATAAGAATTCACACTTTTTGTCCATTCTCAAATGCCTGAAGGACCACACAGGTGAATATCAAATGCCCATCAGTGTCTACTGGATCGATATATAATCTAAGCTCACTTACAGCATACAACAATGAATATGATATAAATACAATGCCTCCTATCAGCCTTTTGTTTGATATATCCTCAAGGCCCCCTTCCCCCAAGAGAGGGGATTCAAGTTCAAGTAAATTCAAAAGGCATGAAATACCTGCAGATTAAGACCATCCCAGTAGAAAAGGAGTGATGCATGAGGATTTTCAGATTATTCACGTGCCTTTCGACTTTCATAATTGGTGTACCTTAAAAGTGTAAGATTTGCAGCAATATTAAAAACCATGAGAAGTTTTGGAACCGAATCTAATCTCATAATTTCCATGAAAAAAGCAGAGCACTTACCAAACAAACCCATCCTTGTCAACTCGTTTCAACAACACAATTCTTGATCAGCTGTTGCAAATGGTTACATAACAAGTAATGGTTAGGTAAACTAATTCCCTCAATGAAAAAATTTTCACCGGTCATTTCTGCATCTTTACAGACATCAGATAATTTTGAAAGAACATTCAAAGTGCAGATGTGTTGGGATCGGTTGATCTTTTCCCGGAGGCTAAATACAAGGTCTAACTTGTTTCAGCAACTCGCCTGCATCCATAAAGTAGCCAATATTATTAGATATAGAGAAAGCTACAATTACACAACAATGGAGGAGTCAACTCAACTCCATGCTCTCTTACTCACTGTGCTGCTGCAGCCACTACTGCTGCCCTCTAGCAGCTCACTCATCTCTTTTCTCCTCTCAATTGGCTCTACATTTCTGCTAGTGCTTGCCTCTATTTATAGCTGAAAATGGGGAGCAAACTTCTCCATTTTCAGCCAGCATTTCTACCAATAATGGAAGAAATCCAGCCTGATTGCTGGCTAGAAGTGCACCTTTTGTCTCCACACCCAACAATCTCTCACTTGGAGACAACAGGCACAAGACATGTCTTCTAACCTCAAAGACCTACTCAGTTCTCATTTGCATGACTAACTCCCACTTCATTTGAGTAACTGTCACATAACTAACTCCCAATTGATTTAAGTGGTCTGTTTAGCCTATGCTCATTGCACCTCATTGCAGTTCATCTAGGCTGCATTTCCTTGGTAATTTGGTGGAATCTCTTCATCATCTATGAGTTTGGTCTCCAATCCCGAGTGCAGCAGTATCCATTCATGTATTACAATGCGATCAAAAGCACACTACTCTTTCAAGAGCATGCTTATCTAAGAGTTTGTGCCTGCCCTTTGCTCCACCCTAAAAAACATATCTTATTACTCCATGAGTTATCTATTTTTCATTTAAGAATCCAACTAGCTCTCTACTTTATCATGGGACAGCCCACTGAAGTTAATTCACGCTTGTCTTCATATTTTGAGTATTACAATGCCATTAAAAGCTCACCTATCTGAATATTACATTAGTTTTCTCATAGTGGATTTATCTATCTTCATAAAGTTAAATTTCACGGTTAGAGTATTGTACTACAAACAAGCATGAATGCTCTATTAAAGTGTGACAGATTATCTTGTTGAGTAATACACAACAATGGAGGAGGAAACTCAACTCCATACTCTCTTAATTATTATGCAGTGCTGCTGCAGCAGCCACTATTGTTATCCTTAAACAGCTCACTCTCTCTCCTTTCTCCTCTCAATTAACTTTACATTTATGATTGTGCTTGCCTCTATTGATAGCTGAAAATAGGGGGACAAACTTCTCCATTTCCAGCCAAGATTTCTTCCAATAATGGCAGAAATGCAGCCATGATTTCCATCCTAATATTCTGCCGTTTTCCAGCTCATGTCCATCCTTCTTTTCCAGCTTAATTGCTGGCTAAAAGTGTCTTTTGTCTCCATATTCAACAAAATGTTCCATAACATATTCATTAATATGAATGAAAAGATGGTAATTAATTCTACAAGAAAAATCAAATTTGCATTTTTTAAAAATAAGAAAAGTAGGACAATGTTTGAGTGGAAAATCCTTTCATTTCTAATTCATGAAAGAACTGAGTTAATTTTAAATGAAAAGCAAAGAGAAAAAAAGTGAAAGATGCTTTTAACTTTTGTGAAATGAATAGAATAACACTCATATACAACTTTTGTTAGGATTGTAAAATCTAGCGCAACAGCTGAAAATCCAATTTAATAGATAAATTCAAGGCCTACTTTTATATGTGTGTGTGTGTGTTTATGTTATATGTGTTTTTAGTCTTTGTAGACAACTCTAGTTAAAGTCTAAGAGTCGAGAATTTATAGAATTAAGATGCGTAATAAGTTTTATGTAAAGGTATCAATATGGAAGGTAGCTAGTTTTACATATAATTCAAGGTATTAAGCCATCTAGACGAGATTATATGATGCAATTTTAACTCAAGAAGTGATGTCAGGTAAACATTGTGTGTAATGGCCATGGAAATCTAAAAATGATAGTTATAGTATTAATTTCTTTGATTGCACCAAGGAATTTAAGTGAAGACTATTTATCTTTTTTCACTCGTATTAGCCTAAAAAATCTTCCTTTTACAATGCAAATCCATCTTATAATCAATTTTCTTAAAATAAAAAAGAAAAGAAAAACAGAGATTATGACTTGCTAAAAGTATCATAACCACACCAACACCAGCCCTAAGAACTAGATTTCCTTGTTTAGTTTCAATTTGCATTCGTCCTTTAAACAAACTCCAATGGAGCTAACCTACTCCAATAGCTATGTACCATTCAGTTGCCTGTAAACTAAGAAAGCGCCCAAAAAAGATCCATTACTGCAACTTTCATCAAATTTGGGAACTTATTTCTAAAGTCATTTATGTCACATGACATTTAAGTCATTACTTGGAACTCCTATATGGTGCACAAGCTTCAAAGTTTCCATAAAGCACAAAAAAGGATAGACAAGTATCGTGTTAGTTCCATAAGCTTTCTCTTTGAATTCAGATTGAAGATCTTATTAAGAAAGAATTATATGGCCTACCATTATAGTATTTTGAATTTAGATTGTAAAAGTGAAAACTATTATAAATCAGATCACATTATCCCTTAAACAAAAAATCGATAAATACATCAATTTGGTACCTTCAAAAGTAGCATGCATGTCAACATGGTGACATAATTTATCAAACCATCAACAATAAATAGCAAAAGAAGAGTAACATATGATTTTGCATCCTTCCCAACTATTGACAAGGCCATAGCATTTGGTTCCCTCAACCCAAAAGATGATGCGTCATCAAACCATTTATGGAATTGTAAGATAGAAAACATAAGACTTGTAAAAGAGCAAAAATGTCAAAATTTGTTTGAATGCCCTTTCCATAGGGTTTCCCTTAATTATATAGAGAAGATTTGCATAATTAATGATAGATTTCCAACACCTAAATGCTATACAAGGTAAGTATTAATGGCAGATTTCCAGCATGTAAATGTTATACAAGGTAAGTAAATATCCCTAAAATAGTATAAATCAAATCCCTAAATTATCTCCATAATATTTGCTCTCAAATTGATGCTAGTAGATCAAGAAGCATAATTTTTTCAACCAATAATTGATGCTGGTGTCGAGAAAGAGATTTAATGAAGATATCTACAGTTTGATGCTCGGCATAAATGTGAGGAAGAGTAATCATATGTTGGTCAAAAGATTCACGTATGGAACGACTATCGACTTTGATATGTTTCGTACGATTATAAAAGACAAGATTAACAGTGATATGAATAGCACTAGTATTATCAGCATGAAGATGAGTGGAATGATCTTGAGGAAAACCAAGTTCACCCAATAACCTATGAAGCCAAGTGATCTTGGAGCAAGTTGAAGACATAACGTGGTATTTAAACTCAGTGAAGGACTTAGAAACTTTGTTTTGCTTCTTACTCTTCCAAGAAATAAGTGCATTGTCTAAAAACATGCATCAACCAATAACATAATTATGAGTATCTGCACATCCAACCCCGTTAGCGTTACTATACCCCACCAACTGTAAGGAAGACTTCTTAGGAAAGAATAATCAGTGTGTAGAGGTGCCCTTCAGATATTGAATAATGCGATGAACAACGGTTAGGTGAAGATTTCGAGGGGCCTACATAAACTGACTAATCTGTTGCACAACAAAATAAATATCAGGACGAGTAATTGTTAAGTACTTCAAACTCCCATCAAGTTGTCGATACAAGGATGGATCTGATAGGAGATCTCCTTCCTCTTGATGAAGCTTAAGATTTACCTCTAAAGGAGTAAGAATATAAATACTCAATTGGAGGCCAACTAAACTCCTATCAAATCTCTATTGATTTTTTTAAGATCACATCTCAATCTTAATTATAAATTGCGTGATAACGAGTTTCACTCCTTAAAATTCAATTTTATTAGTTTTATTATTTTTATTTTTTATCTATCTTATAACAACAAAATGAAACAAAAATACAAAAAATAAGGAAAAATAAATGAACTTCACTAAAAGTATATTGTTTTTAGAAATTTTTTATTTTTAAAAATACATGGGAAAATAAGAGTCAAAATGGTAACATGATATATCTAATGAATGTGATTCTTTATTTTATTTTATTTTTGCATTTTACTTCATCAGGATAAATATTTGTTAAACATCAACTTACCAAAACCATAAATGTAAGTATTAATAAAAAAGAACTTGATTTTTTTACACAAATATATTAGAAAAAAAAAAGAATAATATACTAATTGCAGGTTGTAACATAAAAATTTTTTGAATTCTAATTTGTTAACTAATTATACAATTATTAAAGAAAATTTAACATCAAAGAAAGCAAATAAAATCATGAAGGAAATATTTTTTTTTAAAACTTCTTTTATGATTCATATAATAATCTCTCTTTAAAAAAAAATTGTATAAGACAAATAGTTCATTGATCAAACAATGAAAGAAATTTAAAGAAAAATATTTGACATAACTATGATGACAAGAACTTTATTTTCATAGAATATTCACAACCATGAACATAAAAAAATTGCATTGTAGGCATATAGAAATAATTAAGAAAATGATTGCTAATATGATAAAAAAAAGGCAAGAGAATCTCATTCAAAAATAAATATTAAATTGATTTATATCTAATAAAATAATATTATAAATATAATATCATTTATTCAATTTTTTTTTATTAAATTTAAAAAAAAATCATGAAGTGCATAATAAAAAGAATATATGCTAATACCATAATAAAAGTCATAAATTTCATTTGAAAACAAATCCAAAATTTGTTGTAGTTATTTTATATTTTATATAAATATAAAATAAAGGCTTAAAAAAGCTTAGGAATTTTTTTTTGTTAGGTTGGGTGGATAACATATTGTATGTTTTAATTTTGTTTAATATTATATGACATGTTGTTTACACTGGTTAAACGTCACCCATTTAAGTTTGGTTTTCGGCTTCAAGGATCTAAAAAACTCTTTTTTAATCTAAAAAAACCTTCCTAAACATCTAAATAAACTCATTTATGAGTTTAAATTAGAAAAAAAAATCAGTTAAAATACAAAAAAACCGACACTAATTTAAAGATCTCATTGAGCTCTGACTTATATTTTTTTGATAGAAAAAAGCAAACAAAAAAATAAATCAATGGAATTCTTCTCTTCAAAGAAAATCTGTTAATATTAAAAATGACTTTTTTATTATTGAAATTGGATTAACCGGCAATCTTCTCTATTTTCAGTAACTTTCTCTCTTTTATTAAGCATATGAACTACAAAAGAAACAGAATGGAGTTGTTTTACTGAAACAAAAATTGCAAAAGCTAAAGGGGTCAAAAACAAAATTCAAATGAAAGTAGGTGGACCAAACTTTCCTTTGAATAGTAAAAAAGTATTCAAAGGTGTCACAGTTATCATCAATAGTAAAAAAGTGATGTTTTTCTTTTTTATTTAATAATCATGCCCCTTGTAATCTAAGAATATAAAAAGAGGAATTTTGATATTACGATGATAATTATATTTTATTTGAAAAAATATTAAAATATTTTTTTATTTTTAAAATTTATTTTTGATATTAATATATTAAAATAATTTAAAAATAAAAAATATTTAAATTAAAAATATATATATTTTTTTTAAATTGATTCGAAAATGAAAGAAGAAAATAAATAAATGCTTCCGCGTCTAAAGAATGAAAAATGTATTCGAAACGCTACGCACATCAAAGCAGTAATTATATGCCACGTATGAAACAAAGTGCCCCCTTCCTTCACCGGATCCCCTCTTTACAAATCCAGAAAAGAAAAGAAATTCGACGGAGGATTTCTTGCTTGAAAAACGTCAACAATTCTTCCAATTGAATTATCGCAAGTCTCCCTCCCAGTCAAATTTCCTTCAAGAATGGCGTCAAGGTCGAGCGGAGGAGGTGGTTCTATTTACGGTGGCGCTGCTCCTTACAGATCCAGGTATTGCTTGGTCGTCAAATTTAGGGTTTAAGATTCTTTTATCATATTTGTAATTTTTGTATTCAAAATCTTTGTAGAGAGGGACTTAGCACGAGACCGATGGCGAGCTCTGATGAAATACAATTGCGGATTGACCCGATCCATGGGGATTTGGACGACGAGATCACTGGCCTCCGTAGCCAAGTTAGGCAATTAAGAAACGTAAGCTCTTTTTAGTTGAAATTGTTGAGCTTGCTTAATTATGGTAAAGCAATTCCTCTGTAAAAGGTGGATATGCTGCAATTTTATTTGTTTGGGGCTGTAAATGGGGTAATTTATTAGGGATTAGGTTTTGTAATACTTAATTGCAAAAATAAGCCTGATTGTGTTGCAAAATTGGGCAGTTCCACATGCTGTTGGAATTATGCACAGGAATTTTCTCCTTGTTTGTAAGATTTTGTATTGGGGTTTACTTCAATGAAATCTATTCATACTCGTTTTATATTGGATTGGAGGTAAAAAGTGGCTTTTCTTTAACAACCAGTGCAATTGAAATATTAACTTTGAATGCCAGGAAGATGAGTTGTGGAGTGAATAAAATGACCATCAAGGTTGTATTGGAGACCCTAGGCTCTGGATGGATTATCCTCTATAATCTTTATAAAAGTTGAAGATATATGTGATTTATCAACTCTGGATTTGTGAAATTTAGAGATGTTCTTTTATGGGATTTAACAAAATTATCGTCAATTTTGGTTTTTGGATATCGTGTTGTTTTTTTTTATTAAGAACAGAAACAAAACAAGGTTTCACTTGAGGTTGTTCCACCAATGGAAGGATTATGGTGGATTGATTGCTTTAAAGACTCTGGGGGAGTGCTTTCAGTTTGAAATATGAGCACATTTCCTGCAAAAATAAAAACTGCTGTTGATGATTTTGCTAATGATGAAGTGCTTTCAGTTTGAAATTTAACATTATTTTCTGGCGTTGCCAGTTTGACTGCAGAATGGTTTGAAGTTTCCCTGCCATTGTTATGTTCTGTTAGATTTAATTTTAATAATGTGGTGCAGGTTGCGCAAGAGATAGAATCAGAAGCGAAGTATCAGAAGGATTTCTTAGAGACTCTGGTATATGCTTATATTTATTTTAACATTTGTGCACGCTAAGTCTTCCTTCTTTTAGATTCTGGTTTCCTCAATATTGCTACTCCTAGGATGTTATAATATCCATTTGAATTGCTAGTTTGCGAAAATCAATCCATGTTTTGTTATTAATTTGAAACGAGCACAATTGCTTTCATTATGTGAAACTATAGTAGATAAGGAAATGGTTGATAAAAGTACTGAACGTTAGAAATAGCACATATTGTAAAAAAGAAGAAGAAGATTATTATCTGCACACAACTGACAGTATTGATTCTCAAAAAGAAAAAAAAGAACTTGGAACATTGAATTTTATTTTCAAGAAGGAATTGATAAATGAAACATTCATCCATTTCTAAAATCTGTAACTGCCTTCTGAAAGCTTGCTTTTAATGACATGACAGCAAATGACTGTGATGAAAGCTCAAGCTGGTGTGAAGAACAACATCAGGAAATTAAACAAGAGTATCATCAAGAATGGTGGAAACCATATCGTTCATGTGGTTCTTTTTGCACTGTTTTGTTTCATGGTGGTTTACCTGTGGTCCAAAATGTCTAGAAGATGAGGTATATTGAGCACCAAAGTATCTGTTAAGCGATCAACGCCCATCCTCTGGATGTACCAAGAGTCAAAATGCGGGTTCTATTGTAAATCTTCCCAGCAGCAGCTTCATTTGTAACGAGACGTTTGAAAATTGTGTTCCCCCGTACAATTGTAGTTGAATGCTAGATTACTTTTGCAAAGAGAGAATATTACTGCATGTATTTCCCCTTGTTTCTCATGTACAACAACAAAGCCTTATTCCCTAAAACTTATCTGTTACCATTCAACTGTGCCCTATGATATAAGATTGTAAAATGCCAACATCGGAGCACGCCATTACTCTGCCCTGAATGAACACAACTACAAAAAGAATGAGCTTTTATTGCAACAACAGGCATTGAGCTTCTTTGTTATTTCCAGTTGGTTTTTTGCTATTTTCATCGCATTCTGTTTAGCATTAGCATGTTCCGAAGAAAATTTCAGTAAAGGAAAACTTGTTGCCGTTATAGTTAAAGAGTTATATATGTACTTAAAGTAGCATTTGATTGTTATCTCGGATTAGAAGAGGTAAAAAAAAATTGAGATATAAACATGTTTAGTTGTCAAGACACTGACAAAAATAGATTTTTGTCTCTACCCTAAAATAATATTTAGTCAATTTTTCATCCATCTAAGAAAGAGAGAAGGAACAGAAACGAATAAAAACCAATTTTTCACAAATCTCTCTTTAAATATTTCGTAATTTCAAAATTTTATTGTGTATATATATATATTGAAAAATACTTTTGAGAATGTCATTGTATTAAAAGTTTGATTTTTTAATTTAATCAATTTAATATGGAAAAATCAATTTCTTAAAATAAATAATAAATTATTTTATATAATTTAATAATTTGTAACAATTAGAAAAATGAAAGAATCAGAATAAATAACCTTTTTTTATATATATATAAATTGAACATGAGTAATTAATTAACAAAAGAGTGATTTTCATTAATTAAAAAATATAAGAAGAAATGTTTTTACCATTTTATATTATGAAAGAAATGAATATCATTATTAAAAAAAATTAATATAATGATTAAAACATACATAGCATAAAGAAATAAAAATTACTCATTTTCTAAAAAAAAAGAAGATTTCATAATGAAGAGGTGAGGACTGAAAGATAACAACACATGTGTATTTATGATGAAATTATTACCTTGTATTTTGTAACTATGTTAGGTTTTAATTTTGTGTTGATGTAAGTATTTTGTTTGACATAATTGGTTTGATTATTTATTTTATTATTAAATATATTTAGATAAATGATTTAATGACTTAGCGAAATCATAATTTTAACATTATCTTCTTAAGAATGAATTATCTTTTTTATGATGATTACAAAAAAAATATAAAAATAACATGACTTTGATGATGAGCAGAGAAATTATCATTTTAAGCTAATTAAAAAAAAAAAGATATTCATTATAGAATATAAACTAAAGTGAAAATAATAATTTAAATAAATCATTACCAAACATAACTTTATTTTGTTTATCTATCTTTTTGTTCTAGTTATTTCTCTTATTTTATAACAATAAATAAATGTCAAATTGGATTAAGTTGAAATTTTGCTTAAATTAGTTATGCCCTATCCTAGCTATTTTTTATTTATTTATTAATATAGGTGTCTGGACTAGTTTGCATGTACTTCGATTAATTCCACGGATCCTAAAATTAATGACTATATAAATTTTTAATAATCCTGAAATTTATGGAACTCGAACCGATAAACTCTTAAAAATAAATTTGGAACTTGACAGGTAAGTTATATTTTGCGAGATTCCTATCCTTATCATTCCTGAGGTAACCGGAGATGTTAATCATCATGATTACTAGCATTTGTTGGTAAGAAATTGAAAGCTGGGTAATTTGCTTCCAGTAACAATAAAGGGCTAGGATGAGTGTCGTTTTTTCTTTTCTTGGAGAAAAATTAAATGTATATATTAAATGGATCGATAGCTGGGATATATCATGTGTTGCATGAATTCTCTCTGACAATATCAATTTTTTTCTTGTAAAAAGAGTGGGAAAGGGAAGAAAAGTTTGAGATCCAATAGAGTGGAGGTTACAGACAAACCTGGTCACAGAAGCTTAGATCTTCTGGCGGAGCTACCTTCAATGTGCAGCCCTCCACCTTTCACATGCTCTCTTGCAAATATGCGTATTACAGCTGCTGCGTTCTTGAATGATCTTGAACCTCTTCTCATAAGCAGCGTCGGCCTTGTAACAAGTTGAACACTCTTTCACTGGTTTCTTGTCCCTTGCCTCCAGGGCTTATGTCGCAAAGTCTTCTAGCATTACATCGCAACAGATCGAAAACCTGAAGGTTTCTTTCCTTTCCCATACTTCCCTCGTCATGTCTCATGATCACAACTGCATGTCTTCTCAAAGCAGTAAGGCCCTTCAAATCTCCTAACAGCTCCAAAGTTAGCTTGCATGAGGTGCAGTAGCCATGAGTACCCCATTTTAGACCTCAACTCTCCCCAATGGAACAGAACCAATCTTGTTTCAAGCTCTCTTTTTTTATAGACCAACCAACACCGACCAGTCGAACGCCATAATAATTGCATGTTGGCTCGTAGTTAGGCGGGTCAATAATAATAATTTTTTTAAATGTAATTTTTTTTTGAAGTATAGAAAATATTTTAAGTGTTTTAAATTTATATATATATATATATATATATATATTTTTTTTATTAAAAAAATATTGTTTAAACTACTTTTAAGGTATTCTTAATAATTTTTTTTATTTTTTATAAAAAAACATTTAAATTATCTTGAAGTAACGAAATACTAATTAATTTTTATTTTTATTTTTTATAAAAAAATATTTAAATTACCATTAAAGCATTAGATTTGACAATCAATCCAAACACGATATCAAAGAAAATATAACATACACAGTAACTGCACAGTATAGTATAATATGACTGACACGAATGCCAAGCCCTTCACGAGCGTGGCAGAGACTGGAAGAGCCTCAGGGCATACGAGTTCTTGGTTCCATCTCTTGTTTGACACCCCTTGATGCATACAAGCCCTCCCTTGGACGTTTGTGAAGGGTCATAGAGGTATTCAGCTTCATTCGCCTCACAGGTGTCATCCAAGGAGCTCATAAACCGAGTGTTCCCCACCATGGAAGTTTCAGCACACCTCAGATCTTTCAAGGGTAGGATGGTGACCGAGTCTCGGAGCTTTGAGATCAAGCTGCCACTGTTCTTGGAGATAGCTGGACCGTCAGAGGATTCAAGTGCTCCATTTGGGGAAGAAAGCAAGTGAAGCAGAAGTGGGAGAAGCAAGGAAAAGGAAAGGAGAAGCTTGCAAATGATTGAGTATGGGACTCAGAAGCAGAAGACAAAAAGATGTGATGATCTTGGTTGGGTGACAAGAGCTCTTCGTTTTGGTAAACGGTAGCTCTTTTCCACCTCCATACTCCTTCACTCAACTTAGTTTTAGATGGAAGTGGTGGAAACCTGTAGCCTTTTTTATGGCCTTTTGTAAGGAGTTGAGTCTTGAGATTGAAGAAAGCTGATGAAAATTTCTGTTAATCGTGTATGGTCGAAGGTTAACGCATAAAATATAGTAACGAATAAAACACTGGCGGACGAAGTCCCACCCACAGGTCCAGGGCTGTAGGATTTTCCTACCAGCTGCTCTAAATCCAGGGCAGGGGGTAACAGATGTTTATATTTCCTGATGTCATGTTCTGATTTTGTTAATTTGCCACTGATCCTATGTTTGGTTAATTTGCAACATTCAAACCTTATTGTAACTGCATCAACTTGGTGCAAACATAAATTTAAAGGGCGAATAATAGAAGATGCTAATCCGCATTTCCAAGTTCAGCAGTTCATGTTCGAAAACAAAGGCCTATTGTTTGTAAGGTTTAGAATCAAGATCCATAATTGACGGTGGCACTTTACCAGTTGAGAGAGAGTAGCAGTCGCCATCCAATCCCGAGGGCATCAGCTATGGCGCAACTTCGACATGATTACTTCTCTGCTCAAAGAGTTGAGCTCTTTTATGCAACTCCCTGAAACAAAATTAAAAAGGGCCTGCAATTTACTCCCAGCAACTGACTTCGAAAAGCAAGGAACTAGCCCATGCAACAGACATTACTAAAACATAAATCATAATTTCCTATTGGCACTCTTTGCAAAACTTCTCAGCTAATCATCAGCCTAGAATAACATTATTGGGGTTAAATTGTGAACATGGCTGCTGAAAGGAATTACAGTCAAATTTGCCGAAAAGAAATGACTTCATATTTACCAGCACTGTTGCAACAAATGCTCCCACTGAATATTGGGGTTAGGGCGTGGTTGTTTTGAATCCTCTCCCAGCTCGCAAAACAGTGGAGAAGAGCAATGTTAGTGGTGTCAGTCTGTCAGCAGAATCAAAATGCTCTACACTGATTGTTAGCTGAGATGTTAGATGAACACTGCTGCTCTATTGGGCCAGTGGGTCCACATAATCTACTCCTCTTTGGCTCCAACATCTTAACATGGGAAATCGCCACTGCAAGAGCGTCAACCAAACCACATTCACCATGCTCTTCTGACATGCAGCTCAAACTATAGATGGATGCTGATTCAAGTCCTCTTCAGGAGAGCCAACTCCCACCTGGTTTCCAGGTGACACAAATACAAGTGCATTTGCAAGTTGGCAGGAAGTATTGATTCTTTGTTTTTGATCTGATGGACAATGTCTTAAAGGTAAGCTCCGTGTAAAACAAAATCCATGGATGCCCTGAGAAGACACCAATTAACAGTCAGTTTAATAGACAGAAACAGCAATAAACTTACAAAGTACTCCACATTCCCACCATCACAGAGTCCAAGAAATGAATCAAGATCACAAACAATGCACAATTCGGGAGAGTTAACAACTTGGTGAAAATGGATTTAACAATCACCTTCGCAAAAAGACAAGGTCCAAGGGGTGGTAAACCAAGTGAAAATGGTATGCCTAAGTTCATGCATGTGCGTTAACATCTCAAACAAATTTACACTATCAGAAACTGATGCAGGAAGAAAAGAATGAGCTCAGAATTACAAATTAGGAAATTTGGAGCTGCTTTTAATCAAAACCAGCACCTCAAGGCCAGGAATCGAGGACTTTCCTGCTATAACTTTGCGGAGCCATTGCAAATTGAGATTAAATAGGAAAGATGAAAAGATTTTTTTGGTTTGACTCATAAAACTCGACACATCATGCATCATTTATCTAACTTAGTATGGCAGTTCACCACATGCAATGCACAGAAGATGAAAATTCTTCTTTCAGTGAGAGAGGTAGTAACCCAGAGAGTAAATACTCTGAAATAAGTGAACAATGGAGATTTATGGAGGAGGAACACGCTGGCAATCACCTAAAAAGCTTTACATGAAGTTGCTGCTAAGCAGACAAGGGCCACAGAGAGAGGTTCCCTTAAAATGCAAACTGCCTACTCATTAAAGAAGCTATTGACATCCTAGAAAATAGGATATGCATTTTGCAACGTTGTAATCACTAAAATGCAATATTTTGGAAATATTTACCCTACATTGATGACATCAAATGCTACTAGATCCAGATCAGAATAGCAGCTAAACACAACAAACTTTTTGCTTGATTGTATTCTCATTCAAGAACCTTCAAAATACTTTAGATGGAGTTAAAAGTTGATTAATATTAGATTACAAGCGATCACATTCAGCATAGAATATACGGCTTTCCTTTCCTTTTCTTTTTTTTTTCCTATCTAGAAACTACATGTGTGTGTCAGTGATCATGCATACATGGGTTACGGAAGGAGAGGAGAAAGGGAAGGCTGCAAAAGAAGCTCAAGAGAATCTAAAGACTGGAAAGTGGTCTCGAGGGGAAACAATTCTTTGGAGGTGAAACTATAGGCGTTGTGGCTGGCTAGATTGGAATCTGGGCTCGAATAGTTGAGGAAATTCTGGATGTAAACCTGATTGATGAAGAGACTATACCTTTGTTTAATGCTTGGTTTCATGATTTTCTAGAACTTCCTATTATCAAAGAATGGGCGACTCCTTATGATAAATTGCTAGAGCACAACATACACTTACACAAGAGATATTGACAGCCATATGTACCTGAAAGAGTGAAGCCTTCAGCACCATTGATGATCGCTCATGCTTTGATGCACACCATCAACAAGTCATGTGGAAGTACTCATCAATTATTCATGATTAAGCATGGCGCAAATAAAAAAAGCTTTGCCAAATTGGAGAGCAATTGTACCCTTCTCTTTTAATTTCCTTTAATTTATTTGCAACAGTAATTTAACAAAGTACTCCTGGATGAAATCCATGCTGTCAGTGTTTGAGAGGCCAATTAGCATCCATATGCAGGATTTCACAACCCTTGTGTCCCTCTCTCTTTTGTCCAATAACGCAAAGCTTCAAAGATCTTTCAGAATCCTACTTCCACTTCAGCTGGAATGACAAAGAAGCAATTCCTTGTATCCATGAAGTGATGATATGAGGTGGTGAAGATGGAACACAGCTTTGCTTGGTTTTGGGATGGTGAGAGTTTTGATTCCAGCCAAGCAAAGCACCAAGAAAGCCAGGCATTTATAAACATAGGTGAGGAACAACTGGGAGAAATGGCTATACGGATATTTGAAGGAAATCAAGTCATAATAACAACCTCCTAATAAATTCTACATAAAAACTTTCATATCCAACCATATAATATAGCACCAAATAAACTTGAGATAAAAATATTGTCTCGGTTCAGGTAACACTAAAACCATAACTTCCAGTTATTAACCAATATATCCAAAACATAATTTGTTTTTCAGCAAAGAAAGAAAACACCCTACCCATTTCAACAAGGTCAGAGCATCATCCATTGGTTTCAGTTACCAATGCCATCTCCAAATCTACTGCAATGACCTATGCCATCAATCACGAGTTCAAGGCAACAAGGGCAGAAGTTTCATCATCCAGCTCAATCCTATCCTTCTCCATCATTTTAAGGATGTCCCATGCTGGTCTCTGAGCACTGAGGTACATTCTAAGGAATAGTTTATACAAAGGTAAAGTTGCAACACCCAAGCCGTGAACAGCCTTAATATAGTGATTTGCATCTTCAAAATTTCCATGCTTCTCAAAGTGCTCTGCAATGGCCATCAAAATACTGTGTGATGGCCTCCAATCACAACGTTCCACCTTCAACACAGAAAAGCCTTTCTTCATGGCATCAATGGCTTTATCCATCTTTTGGCTTTTCACCCATCCCTCCATTAGAATCTCCCAAGTCTTGTAATTTGGGCACCCACCTCTCTCAACTGTATGAAGATGAAACGATTCAGCTTTTCCCATCAATCCATTCCGTACATATGCACCTAGAAGCACATTCGAGACTCTAATATCATACTTGAAACAATTTGTCTCCCATTCTGCAAATACCTGCTCTGCTGCTACAAGGTCACCTACCTTAACCAAGCATGAAATTACGCACATATAATCAGCACAAGGGATCCTCCCACCAACCGCTTTACTTGCTTCCCAAAGCCGAAGAACTCCCTCTTTATTCTTCAAAGATGAATACAACGTAATGAGAAAGAAGTAACCAAGCCGGCCATTAGTAGACAACTTCATCTCCGCATCTTTAAGCACCAAAAGAGCTTTATCAACAAACCCTGCCTTGATATAAACATTAGCCAGACTAGCTAGCGTACTCCAGCCCACCTCAACATTTTCATCAATCACCATTTTCTTGTAAACCATCTCCGCTTTGGCAACCTCAAAGACCTCTCCAAAGGCACCCATCCAAAGATTATAAGAAAGAACATTTCGACATAACTTGTTTCGCTTCATCTCTGCAATCACAAGAGGCACTTTCTCATACTGAGACAGAGCCATGTAAAGCTTCATCATCTCATTGTACGGATGAGGGGTCACAAGGAGGCCCGAGGAACTCAACTTGATCATGAAACTCTCAGCTTTACTGATATCTCTTTCTTTCACATAACCATGTAAAAGAGGCAAAGACGCAGCTTTTTTAGAGCCTGAACCGGGAATTCGTTCAAAATACTCTCCAGCCTTATTTAAACCATGCACTTTAACAATCAATTCCATCATTAAAGCATGATGCCCCGGGGTTATGCGAAAGTTGTTTTGATTTTCCATCCATTGTAATATCTGTGAGCATATATATATATATATATATAGATAGATAGATAGTAACAGATTCTATGTAAAATAAATCCCAAAGAACAAAAACGGCAGAGGATAAAAGAGGTTACCTCAAGGGCTTGTTTGTAGCGCTTGGATTTAAGGAGTTGTTTAGAGATCAAATTGAGCTGGGAGAGCTTAACCTTGTTTCCGTTGTTGATCCAATCTTGAAGCACTCTGCTTGGGCTTTTCAGTCTCAAAATTTCAGTTTCAAGGCGGCTGCTGCTGCTATGAATATATTTATACTTGGTGCTGGCTTTACTGATTGGTGATAAAGATTTAAAGAGGTTTCTTGCTTCGAATTGAAGTTTATGGCAGTAACTGTTATTTCTCAGATGATTTGTTATCAGTGACCTAATCGCCATGGAAGCAGCTGCTTCTTTTGATTTTTTGTCGCAGCGAGCAATTTTCTCTCGCCTTTCCTTGTTCTGCCTGAACTAAACGTCGCCGTTGTAATCGTACTCTATTTTAATCCTAAAAAAGGTTCAGTTTGCCTCTTTACTGAGTAGCATAGTCTTGGGAATTTCAATAAGTTGGGGCGGCAGGCTGGATTTTTGCCTCCTCCACCCCATTCCAACCTTGAATCAGATGCATTAGACTCCCTTCTTGGCGGTTCCTTGTTCCTATTTATTGGCATCCCCGCAAGTTTGAATTTTTTTTTTTAATGCTTTAATACATTTATTTATGAATAAAAAAACTCATTCAATCATGATATTTTAATATTTTATATTTTTTAAAAATAAAAAATAATATTATTTAACTGATTTGTTAAATTCCGTCTCCCAAACTGAAGCGAAATAAGAATCAATCAAGTTTTATCATTGCATCCAGAATAATCTAATAAGAAACCCTTTTTCTTTCCTTTACCTTTCACTTTCATTTTCTCACATTTTCATCTTAAAGTATATTAGAAACAAATATTCTCTCTCTCTCTCTCTCTTTTTTTAATGCTGTAATACATTTATTTATGAGTAAAAAAACTATGATATTTGATATTTTAATAACATAAAAAATAATATCATTTAGCTTTGGAATCTTTTTAATAGGTCAAATAAATATCAATTAATTCAAGTCAAATTTATAACTAATAAATCTAGATTGATCTGGTAGCTTAAACTGGGACTTGGTCGACTTGGTGACTGGACTGGTTTGGATAAGTTAAAAGAACAGGATAAGAAAAAATCCGGCAAAACCCGGTTGACTCGCAACCCGACAAAATTTAGTTGATTTGTTTTTTTTTTTAAATGTGTTTTTTTCTTCTATTAAACACCTCTTTATATATATATATATATATATATATTAGTTGATTATTAATTATTTTTAAAGTTTATTATATAAATACTAGAATAATATTTTATATTTTCATTGTGAGATTTGAAAATAATTTAGTATATATATTTTATGTTCATAAAAAAAAAATTATGTTTTTTCGAATAAAAAACTTTTTTGGTTTAAATATTTCAATTTAAAAAGATAACATATTAACATAATATTTTTTTAATATGAGATAAAACACCTTTTGAAATAATTTTTTAAATTTTATTATTTATAATATTTATAACCTATATTCACATGAATTGTTTTTTAATTTTTTCATATGAAATATTAAAAATTCAATTGTTTTTTTTTTTTTTTTAGGTTGATTGAGGTTAATTCATGTAACCTAAAATAAGATTTTTAACTAGATTAATCCCAAATCGAGTCCGATAATTATCATCACATTATCATTCCATCCAAAATAATTGATAGAAAGTCATTCCTTTTTTTGGTAATATTCTGTCACTTTCATTTTCTCATATTATTATCTTAAACTTCGTAAAAATAATAAATAAAACCATTCAAATCTATACAAGTTCAAAATAAAAACCCAAAAGTGAACTTGCCATAAGTTTTAATAGCCTGGAAACTTCGGGATCTGCAATGAGATTATCATGAATGTGAGATGGTTATTGGGATATATCTAACTTTACAAGGGCTTAAATGTAGTTTATACAAACAGGGAAACCCCTTGCCCCCCCCCGAAGCACGCAAAACATTGCATTAAACCCTAAACCGCCAGCCGTAGAGGTTTATGGAATCGGTGGAACTCGGTGATTCTTGCCAAACACGATGGCTTCATTTTTTCGCTGATTATTATCATTATTATTATTCTTTTATGTTCTTTTAATTTTGGATTGTAAAATTTGTTTTCGATTCCAAATGCGAAGTTACAGCTGGCTAGGACTCGTAAGTGAAATGAAATTTGAAATTTCTATTCTTCGATTAACAAAAAAATAAATTACTCTCTCAACTGAATTTCGTTTCAACAAAGCAACTGTATCTATCTCGTGTTGATAAGTTATTTGGCAATTTATGCTGTGCAGTGCCGGCGGCATTTGCTATCATCCACCGCCGTTGATCGTGGGGATCGCCTTCGAAAAGTCTCGTCGTTTTCTAATCGATGTAAGCTCTTTTTGTTACAATAACAAATCTGATACAATGAATCTTGGCTTTAGTAGCAGCAGCAACAATCTGTGGAGTCTGATGCTAATTTTTGCGTTTTTTTTCTTATTTTTTTTGTTCTTTGATAAGTTTTGAACAGTTGCGGCCATTCTATTAGCAAACCTCCTGATTTCGGAACTACAGAAACTCATTTGATTAAACGGAGATACATTCATGCCACAGGTTTATAATTTAATTATCGATGAGTATTTTATTTTATTTTTAATTCAAAACTTAAGCTTGCTTTTGTTTTTTCTTTCTGTGTAGGAAGTTGCAATGCTAAGGAACGCAGTTTTTACGAAATTCTTGGTGTTTCTGAAAATGCTAGCAGAGAAGATATCAAAACGGCTTTTCATTTGGTGAGTGATGTTGAGAATTTTATGTCCTACGTCTTACTTCACTTGTTAATTGGAGTATTAGAGATCCAGCAAGCTTCTGTTTGAGTGGCTGGCTTTGCTTTGTATTTGCAGCTTGCAAAGAAGTACCATCCGGATGCAAATAAAAATAGTGCTAGTGCGAAAAGGAAATTTCAAGAGATTAGGGAAGCCTACGAGGTCCATACCATTAATTCATCAGCAAAAATGTTTATTCTTATCTTCGCTTTTAATGTTTATTTTAAGTGATTATTTTTCACTATTTAACTGCCAAAGTAAGTATTTTTTGATGAGGGAAAAATTGTAATTACCAGACTTTAAAATTGTTGTTGATCTTACTTAAATTTAAGTGATTTATTTTTACATGTCAGACGCTGCAAGATCCTGAGAAGAGGGCACAATATGATGCGGTAAGAAGCTTCTTTTTTACTTTTATGTATTTGGTTTTTAATATTGGTAGCTTGTTGAATTTCTAAATTGCTCAAACTCTCCAGTCAGCATTGGTTATCGTTTGCTATTATGCAATAATTAGTCTGAGCATTGGAGTTTGTGTTTCTGTTATAGTTTTAAACTAACTGGATTTCTTCTTCTTTTTATTGGATCATATCTTCTGATGAAGATGCGTACTGGAGGTTTCAATTATGGCGCTGATAGTGCAGAGGGATATGGTGCTGATGATGCAGCGGGATTTAGATATGGTGCTGGTAATGCAGGGGGATTTAGATATGCTTATCGAACTAATTTCTCTAATTCATTCCATAAAATATTCTCTGAGGTACACTGTACTATTTTATATCCTTTATCTACCTGTAGTATGTTTCTCTCACTCGTCAGTAACTGAAACCACAACATATTTGATTTCTTGCAGATCTTTGAAGATGAGGCCAATCATTTTGCATCAGATATTCAGGTGAACTTCTTTCATGCCTTTGATTTCCAATGCCTTTTCTGAACTGAGTTTGCATGCTAAAAACTCTCGTGTTGTATTTTCATATTTCATAGGTGGACCTAGTTCTCTCCTTTTCTGAATCTGCTAGAGGATGCACAAAGCATGTGACTTTTGATGCATATGTTCCGTGTGATTCTTGTGGTGAGTAAAACTATTATTTTCTGGGGATAATTGAATTTGGGTAATCTAGCAGCAAAAGGCTTTTCTGTAAATGAATAGTTCTTTTCTTTCTTTGCAAAAAGCTTGGCTATTCAAAGGTCATTCATGCATATTCATTGTGAACATGAATATACAGTAGATTTTTTCTGTACTTTTTAATTGCAACAAAAGCACTGCAGTAGTGAATAAATCTTTTGAAACCCCCATACCTTTTTCATTCTTGACACAGAAATTTCAATTTGTGAATTTTTATTTAAAAAAAGAAACATATGGTAAGTTAATTTTTTCAAGATATCAGTGGACAATTATTAATTTTCAAGGGTGAAAATTTAAATCAAACTCAGATATCCTCTGCACATTAAACATAGGGTTACAATGTTCTTTTTCACTTCCTGAAAAGTGCTGGGAGTGAAATTTCTTTCGGCGGATAGACAAGACATGTTTAAATTGAAAAAGAAAAAAAATCAGACATGATTGAAATTCACATTTTTTTATGCTATCCGTTCTCCTTTCAAAAATTCTTTTGAAACTTCTTTACCCAGTATAAATGATTGATTTTCCTCCTTCCTGTCAATCCCAAAATACACGATGCAGATGGTCATGGCTATCCAGCAAATGCCAAAGCAAGCATTTGTCCTACTTGCAGAGGTGTAGGGAAAGTAAGTGTTCTGAGGATCTACTCTGATTATAATTAGTGTATAAAAACCATTCTGTAATGACCCACTTTTGTGACAATAATTTTCTTTTCCTGCTATTTAGGAAGGCCAGAAGTTTTATATCTATTTGTTTATGTCTATTAACCCCCATTTACATCCAGGTTACAATTCCTCCATTTACATCAACTTGTAGCCATTGTAGAGGATTGGGCCGGATAATTAAGGTCTGACATGACTTCCAGAGTTTAACTCCTATTTTTATTTTGTAACTATTGGTGATGATTTATCCATTTTCACAGGAACACTGTATGTCATGTAGGGGATCAGGGGTTGTTGAAGGCATTAAGGATGTTAAAGTTACAATACCAGAAGGTTTGTTTTAATTCATGTGATTAATGAAACCATGTTGGGGTACTGGGACCTGAGTTTAAGTTTTTTACCACTCAATAATAGGAGGAAAAGGAGATTAATAATTTTTTCATTTAGTTTGTCTTCTGATAATAGTTATAGCTGTTTCCTTTAGATAGTTGGCTAAATGAGCCCTTTTGCTCAATGTCCTTACATTGAAGACTAACTGCAGTATTGTGAAAATGCTAAATTTGTGATTGATGAAATTGTAGGGTTGTGTTGGGAAGTTGTGTTAATGATGCTGTTTGTTTGTGTTGTGGGTAGAAAATGCATCATTATGGTTCACTATGCAGTCTTTCAAAGAAAAACTATCTATAAAAAAATGGTGTACTTTGATTTCTGTATTTCCAATAGATACCTACAAGGTGTCTAAATGAATAGCTTTATAAAAAAAACTGAGAAATGAAGCTGAGGATGCAGACTTTGAAGCATTAGAGTCCAATCCAAAGTCAAAATCAACAACATATGAGATTTGTTTTTGTGCAGAACTTTCTTGATGCATATCATCTATCTTTATGAAAAAAATTATCATTTCTTTGTTATTGAATTGCATCTGTATATGTAATTTTTTCAATTTCTTTTTGTAAATGGATTAGGTGTGGGTTCTGGAGATACGATCCGTGTGCCAGAAGCTGGTAATACAGGGGGACGGGGAAGTCGATCTGGCAACTTATTCATTAATCTTAAGGCACATCCTTACCTTTAGTTAAATCTCCTCTCTCATGCAGTGAACTATCTTTCCTTTCAACATTTATATTTTATACAAGGGACCATATTAGCATTTTATAAAGGCAGGCTTTTAGTTGATTTAAGTATGTCCTATTAGTCTGAACCTGATGCAAGACCTGAAAATTGACTAATGAATCATCAATAGGAATCTGCTTGGAGACTTGCCCTATTTGATTTCCTAAGTGCTTAGAATCAACACATTTTATCTGCTCTGTTTGGCAGCTTGCACTATGCTCTGTCTTCCTCCATTGATCTTTGATTCTTGTGGCATGAGAACTTCATTTGTAGGATTTTCTCGTCAGCTGTTATATCTACAAAGTTTCTTAAACTTTTGAATAAATTAGTCAGGATGGAAAGAGTCTGTATGTGGTGCTAGCTGCAAACACCATTGTCTGAAATATAGTGTATGAACGTGTTCCAAAGTCTTACCTTCAATGGCTGTTTCCAAAAACATAATGTTCGTTATTCGTTTAATATTTCTTGTTTCCTATGCTTTATGAAATTAACTTTGCTGTGCTAATGCAGGTTGCCGATGATCCTGTCTTTGCTAGAGAAGGTGCAGATGTTTATGTTGATGCTAATATTAGTTTTACACAAGTGAGAACTGAAATCCAAAGCAAAATTCTTGTTGAGCATGTGTCCTTTTGTTGTTTTATCTATTTGACTTGGTGCAGCCACTTTCAAGTGTACCTGTTCCACCCACCATGAAAATACACTGTTTCTATTTGTTCAAATTACTGTTTCATTTCTTATTTGTTGAGTCATTCCACCCTGATCAGCATGAATGCTTCACTCTAATCAAAGCAATAAGTACCATATATTAGTTTTATGAATTTGGACACAAAAGAACAGTATTTTTTCAATTAATCAAGGTTTGTATTTTTGTACAGGCAATTCTTGGTGGTAAGGTTGAAGTACCAACATTGTCAGGGAAGACACAAGTAAATGTAATAACCTTTTACCTCCAACTTAATCTTTACATTTCTCTTAAATTATTCTAGAATCAACTGCTTCAATGTTTTACTGTATATTGTCCAATGAGTTGAGGGATGTTTTGTTGTTCAACTTGGTCACTGTTTTCACAAGGACCGCCAGAGCCATGCTTAATTGGGGATACTGCCTATGAAGGAATGTGCAGTTTAAGATGTATCAGCCTTCGCTAATTTTTTCTGGTATTTGAAGCAAGTGAATTGAACAAAGTTTTTCAAAAATTGGCCTATGTTGTGTTATGAAGACTAACTTGGCCCTGAATTTTGATATCATTTGTATTGATTGCTATGGAAAAATCTGGAAATGTGATCACAGGGGCATAAATTGTTCACCCATGCTTTTGTTAGAATTGTCTTTTTAATTTTAGGTCATATTAAATAGTAATATTTCATGATTTCGGAAGTTCAAATTCCATGCTAGACCCAGTGATGTTAATACCATTTCCAAGTTTCCATCCTCTCTGAAATCTAAACTTGTTTTTTTTTCTTTTTAATATATATATTTATTTATTTGTTTTTTGTAAGCTTTAGATGAGCCTCCACTATTTTAACACCATTTTTTTATGCTCTGTTATATATTCACCGGCAGATACCAAAGGGAGTTCAGCCAGGTCAACTTGTGGTACTAAGAGGCAAAGGTACATTGGATATCCAAATCCTGCTTTAATATACTCTTACTACATTTCCAATAAATATGATTACAATTTCAATTTCCTGCAGGTCTATCAAAGCATGGTTTTCTTGTAGATCATGGTGATCAATATGTGCGGTTTTGCATTAACTTCCCCACGTAAGCTTTTTCAATTCAACCAAGTAGTCTTTAAAATAAAATATTGTATAATGTCATGTCCTGTTTCTATTTGAAATTATAGTTTGCACCTGAACACAAAATACATGGACCTTGCTCGGCCTGGCACCTAGAATGTGGTTTTAATGTGCAGCACCTTCTGCAGAGAGGTTATTGTTAAATTGTGACACTGTAAATATGATTTTTTTTTTACACTCTCAGAACGCCCTGTGAATTTTACAATTATCAGATCTGGAAGATCCAACAGTATATATTGGTCTATTTTCCAATCATGTTTTATGTATTCATTATCTTGCAAAGTGTTTTTTTTTTTTTCCTTCTATGTATCCAATAACTTTGTATTTTTGGATGTTATTTGCTGCAGAATATGCAGCCAGATGCAATGTCTAATCTTTTTTTCATGTTTTATTGTGATTTTAGTGCAATTAATGAGCGCCAACATGCTATTTTGGAAGAATTTGCCAAGGAAGAGATAAATAATGAAAATGACACTTCCAATGAAGGAAACTGGTAAGACTTGTTTGTTCTTCAGAATATGCTTGCTATCCACTGCTTCATGTTATCGCAACATTGCTGCCCATGAAGACCATCTGGATAAGGAGTAGGCTTCATTCTAATTGCATATCCATGCTCTGACACACTGAGAGCATGGTCTGTATATGACTACTAAGTATTTGGACCTATGCCTGAATAGTTTACCTTACAATCATTGAATAGTTTATGAGACCACAAACACTTGTAACCATCATTTTGGAGACAAATTCAGAATTGTACCATTACAGTAGTGCTTGTCAATTGTAGGCTTTGTTCCTTTCTTGCTCTTGTTTGGTAAAATTTTAATTTGGACAATCATACATCAATTGGCCCTATATTTGACTGCATCCATGGCTCCTTTGTTAAATTTTTTGTTCTTGCTGTAATGAACATCCTGAAATGGATAACAGGCTTTATCAGCAGCTATCTACTGGTTGAACTTACAGGTGGCAGCAACTTCTTGAACGGGTGACGGATCCTAGGTTTATGCTAAAATTTTCTGTGCTCATGCTAATCCTGCTGTTCTTTAACAAAACCATGATTTGAAAGCTGACTCACGGTGGCTGCTGGAGAAACGTGCACCAATTATGCTGTCATCTGTTGTGGAGCTTTACTTTTATCGATAGAAGGTACTGATTTCTAACACTTAAATAGAAGAGTTCTACATTGATGGTTGTGCTTGAAAATGTAGGACCGATGATAGTTATTGATTATAATGCTTTGTACCTATTTGTGGTAGCCACAAAATATTATCCAGAAATTGATTCAAAGTTGCTCGTAGTTGACCACGTTAATTTATCACGTGCGTCAATGACGTTGATTTCTGCTCTCCATAGTAATACCGTGATAGGTTTGTATGAAGTAGGGATAAAAATTCAGATTACTTGCAAGCAGCGGAACAAAAAACGTGCACTCTTTTCTTTCCCCATTCGATGCAAATGATGTCGTTGTAGGTGTGGAAGAATGAACAAATACACTATTTGATGGGCCGACATGCTTCATCATGGAAGAGATGGATACTATTGGAGCCTCTCTCTCCCCCCCATGCTGGTGGATGAAATGGAGGGATTGCTTTACCAATAATGGGAACACTACCTCACGGAGCTGGGCCTTGCTCATGACTGCGGTGATTTAAATATGCCAGAATGATATACATACCTTTTTTTTTTTAAAGTATTTTGTCTGAAATTATACGAGGGTCATGGTGTATACAAGAGCATGAACATGCTAATCTGACCTAAGATTGTCCATTGTATCTCAGAACGGGGTATTTGTCCGTCTAAAAGCATCATTTCTGCTGCCCTCAGTTCAAGTATAATCAACTTGGTAACCTAATCTGACCTCAGTTCAAGTATACAAGAGCATGAACATGCTAATCTGACCTAAGATTGTCCACTGTATCTCAGAACGGGGTATTTGTCCGTCTAAAAGCATCATTTCTGCTGCCCTCAGTTCAAGTATAATCAACTTGGTAACCTAGTTTCTTCCTCCACGTTTTGAGAATAATATACGAATTATCTGATTTAACCTCTTCCTCTTCCTTTTTTCTTTGAACTCAGTTAATCCCCTTGGTTAGTTGCAACCAAGTTTAAAAACCTAGAAGGAAACGTTGCCATTTTCTCAAAGCAGGAACATCAAGATAGGGGTTTTAAAAAATGAATCTGGAATGGCATGATCCAAATGGATTGGTGCATAATGACTCCTTTTCTGACCATATATAGAGTTGATTATTGACAGTTCCTTTGTTCAAGTTAATATATATATGGAGTCTGAAATTTGAAGAAGTGAGAACCGAAATGAAGGCTCTCATTGCGATGAACATGAATGGCGTTTTAAAAAAAAACTTGGCAATTACAGCACTGTTGCAACAAATGCTCAAACATTTCCTACCGGATTATTACTTGGATCCATCGAAGTTTCTGGAGCAGCTAGTTTCTTTTTCTTGTTTTCTTTCATCTCACCATAGAAGTAAGAAACAAAGCCCCAAAGCGAGAGTACAAGAGCGACACCCTTTTCTGCTTGAAATTTCTCTTGGAAGAAAATAACTGCAAGGATTTCAGTGACCGGAAGGAAAACAGAGATTAGAATACCGGATAGCAAAGAGGAGGCACAAAAGATGACTCCTATGGCTCCCAAGAAGAAACACTGCCAGATAATTGCACTCCACACCAGCACTAGGTAATACTTGACTTCTCCCAGCTCAGAGTTTCTTGCTTCTCTTGGAATCGCCTGTAAGAGACATACCTCGAGTGACATCCATATAACGGATTAAAAAAAAAAAAAGCACATGGATTGGCTAAACTACTCGAACACCTGCCATGAAAATTCTTATTTTATCATGATTCTATATGATGAATTTTGCAATAATATATTCTGAATATACAGACTATAAAGCAAGATTCCAGCAGCTTCTTATTCGCTGACCAATTCTCCTCGTTGTCTATACCTTGGCCGCCAAGAGAGACGGCAATTACATGGATGATATTTTAGAAAAACCAACCTGGAAGTCTTTGTTGATGAGCATCCCTACGGTACAAAAGACAGTAGCAAGCAAACACATAATCATCTGAATCTCCATCACAAGCGTGTAGTTCATTTCCTGCCTGGACTTCCTGTATGTCAATTCCACCAACGGCAAGATAAAGCCGTACAGAGCGGCAGCTACAAGCGTCATGATAAAACCCAGTATATACTCTCTACTCGATTCATGAGCAGGCTTGTCACTACCTGTATGCATAGCCAACACTCCAGCCCCCACCGTCAATAAAACAACAGCGTTTATTGAATAAGAAGTGAACTTTTTTTTGACTAGAAGGAAAGCAAAACCAGCTGTGAAAGCTAACTGTGTTGCAATAATCAGAGAAGAGGTTGAAACAGGAAGACGGGCTACACCATAAGCGTAAAGATAGTCATCCAGACCAGTAATGACACCAATGATGGCGGCAGCAATGAACAAAGGAGGTTTCATATAAAAGAGTTTAGTGGTGGGATCGGTTGCACGGCGGTGAAAGTAGGAGAAGGCAAGGGGGATTAGAATGATGGGCCAACCGCCCGTTTCAAGCCAGGCAGAGAGCCAAATACGTTTGCCTCCATGGATGAAGTAGAGGCGCATTATTAGAGGACCACCACAGTTTCCTATGGATAGTATGAGGCAGTTTAAGATGAGAAGGGCTTTTTTCATGGTTGTTTTCCCTGGAGTCTCTTCTCTGGTCTCCATGATGAATAAAGATGAGAAATTGTACCACCGTGAGTACAAATTGCGCTCCTATATAGGACCAACAATATAACAAACAAAATGAATGTGTTGGTTCTATATATATTGAGAAAGCAAGTCTTTGTGGTCGTCGAAGACGGCAAAGTGTAGATATTGTTAGTAATGGACGTCGTGAATAACAACTCTTTTACCCCAATTTTTCTCTTGTTTTTCAAAAATTATATTTGTAGTCCAATTTAAATTTTAGAATTTTATTTAATTTATGACGATGAAAAAAACAAAAGAGTTTATAAAGTGAAATAAGAAGAAAAAAAAGGGACTAAGGTGATTAGGAACTAAGAATATAAAGGAAGATTATGTAAAAGAGAAAAAGAAAAATAAATAGTATCAAACAAAATTAGAAAATTAATGAAAGAGATTTTACATATTAAGAAAACAAAGTTTAATTAATTAAGAATCCGTGGTAAAAAAGGAATCAATATAATTGCTAACATTATTTTTTTTAGTTTTAGTTTTTCCTAATTTATAGGGATTACAAACATTATAAATAGAGGGTATTCAGACAAAGAAAGGATACACATAGAGATTGAAAATAATGACTCTTGAAAAAAGTCTAGCCAAACAAAAGATTTAGAAAAGAGAAGTCAAGAAGATAAAATCTTAGCACAAGAAAAAGAATAAAAAAACAATGGCAATCCAAATTTTCTAGCAGTAGACTTAAACTTCTTAACTGTCGATCTTCCATCTCAAGAGGGGGTCGTTTACACCGCTACCACCAACAAGAAGAGGAAGAAGTTGTCTACCATGCAGTATGGTCCATGCACCCCAAGACTTAACAGTGTGTGATAAAAAAGCACCGCACCACATATTGGTCGTCCTATACGTGTAATACACTCACTTATACTATTATTTTGCAACACCTTTTTCGGTTCAACTTCCATTCTCTCCCGTCCAAATCCAACCAACTCTAATGAATCAAAAAGCTTAATTTTAATACCATATGTGATTTATTTGTTGTTCAAAAAAATTTTGTGAATTGTTTTGCTAAATTTTGAATGGCAAATGTATGTTGATGTGTATGTTGTTTTTAATAAATTCACAATGTACATTTTCTTTCTTTTCATGTTCAATTTATTCGTTTATATCAATTAAGTTGGTTAAAATATTTGCGGTTATTTATAACAAATATACTTGGTAAAATAATTAATTTACATAGGGTTAATATAAATTGGGTAATTAAAGAAAATAATTTAAAACTCGAGTCTCTATTAATTGTTATTTCAAATCCTGCCCCAAAACAAGAAAAAAAAAAACATGGATTGGGCTTTGTTGTCAAGCTAAAATTCCAAATCACTATCCTAGGAATTCTTACTTCTAAATAAACATACATATTTAGTTTAGGCAAAATAGGTATTTTTATTATAAAATTAAACAACAATGTAACTTATCTTAGTATGATGTTTTAAGTTAATTTTCATCTTCCTTTTAGTACAACCAACTCCTTACCCAAAAATATCTGAAGACTAGTTAGGGTTCATAATAACTATAAAACTAGGAAACTCATTTTCTTATTTAAACCCATTCTTAAAATCATTAAGATCGCCAAGATGTCCTCAACAACAAAATGGCAACTTCATTGATAATTTAGAGCTAAACTTTGATTGTTTGATTTTGTGATGATATCCTTGACATGCTTTGTACATATTTTATGCTTTTTGCCTAAACTAATTAATATGTGTTTATTATTTGTTATTTGCATGTTATAATGTTCTTGTATATATGACTCTTTATGTCGTATTTCATAGATCATTCATCTTTATTAATCTCATGCATCATTTTTTGAATTGAATATTAGTTTATACCTATGCCTTTATTACATGACACTTTATTTTACACATATTTTGCCTAAGTTAACATATGGGGAATTAGTGGTATCCCGATGGGTTTTCCCCTGGGCTAGTACTTATGAAACCTTAAACTCTCAGAAAAAGTTTACAAAGTATGATTAGTAGTGAATATGGATTTCCCTGATCTATATGTTTTGTTCTTTGTAGGTCTTAGGGGCAACCTTTAAGGGTTTGCTTCCTAAGCAATGAGGGATCTTTTTTAGACCAATATGTTAGCTAACCTACTCTCATATAATGCTATAATTGTTTCCGTAAGGTGTTTACCTACATAATCATATCCAATAAATTATATTTGTTTTTATGAATATCCATATTCATAAATTACATTTTTGAGTTTCTACAAGGGGAAAAGAAAATAAACAGAAACAATATTTTGAAAGCTCAATCTCCTTGAAGTCATGGAAGATGAAAGAAAAGCTATTTTAGAGAAAAATTACTAGAAGGATATGTAATTTATAAGAAGTGAGATAGGTAGGATCATTGGTTTGCTTGAACAGAACCTTTAAACTAGGCCATCTTGTGAAGGGCCCTCAAATAAAGATAATTCTTTGGAAATGTGCACATCACAACACATTCCTATAACTCCTAAAACTTCTAACATTGCACTTGGATCTCATTCACATCTGATAGAGGTTACTCAATAAGAAGTAATGATTAACACTAGACCCCTTAACTAAGGATTCCCAGAAGTTACTTAAGAAAAAATCTTCAACAAAAAGTTAATAAAAGAATCAGAGGCTAAGTTCTTATAGAATGAACCATTGCCACCTATATTGTCCTTGTAAAAAAGGAATCCTTGCTAAATAAAAAGTTAATAATCATGAGGAAACTAGTAGCAAAACTTGTATAGAAACTTCTAGCATGTACCATGATGCCTTTATGAATTATGATCAATCTATAATTTTAATACAATATAAAACAAGACCATTAAAAGCTTTTAGAAAAATGTCAGCTCAATCCAATGGTCAAATTGAGTGTTATACTTGTTAGAGTAAAATTACACATTATAAAATATTAAGCCAAAAAATGAATCTAATTGTCCAACCCTTGCATGGATCGTATCATTTCTCCTCTCTTTTAAAGGATTCTTTCTCAAATCACTATAGAAACAATGGTAAGATCCAGAGCAACAATAACACCCACTTTATTATCCTCTTATTTAAGAATTCATCGCTCTTTTTTTCGTTTTGCTATTTTTTACCTACAACAACACTATATGAATATAACAACCTCTCTCTTTTGTTTTGCATCTTTTTGGTGCACAACTTCTCTCCATCATTTTGCATCCTACTAGTGCTAATATGAAGCTTCCTAATCATAAATTAGGTTTCTTGTTTATTCAAATAATAATGTAATTTCTTACACACTCCTTTGTAAAGTTCATAAAAGTCCTTTCACCATTAGTTTTTGAAGCTCTTGCCTCCTAGCATTAGGAGCCCTTTAAGATTCTTTTACAATTTATCATCTCTTTATTGTCCTATTCAAACCGCTCATCAAATCTCATATTCATCCTGTCAACTTGCTCTTCCATGATTTGTAACATGAAATCTTGGTTTTTCCTCTCTCTTGGTAGGGATGTATCATCTTTGAAAGACATCATCTTAGTAGTAAGAAAAAATATCCTCACACACTTCCCCACGTGCTTACACTCAATAGATGTCACACCCCTTTGTGTTTATATAAATTTGACTTTTCACTATAATAAGCTCATATTTCGTCTTTTACCACTAAATCCAAACAATTTCAGTTCTTTAAGAAACTAATTAATAGCAAATCAAAACAATTAACCACTTAATAATGCATTCTAAAATATTATAAAGACTCAAGAAGCAATAAAAAAATAAAAATTATCAATACAAAACCATGAATACAAAATCACGAATAGAAAAACAAATTTGTGTAAAATATGAATGATATGAAGACATGAAAAAAATTAGAAAAATAAAAGAACTAATGAAATAAGACTTAAAAAACCTAACTAAGCAAAGAAACTAATTTTTATTTCTTTGACTTAGCCGAAACTTAACAATGAAGAGAATATGGGTGCAAAACTACCTGTTATGAATTGTTTTTAAACTTTTGGCAATAACCCAACAAAATATACCTAAATAACAGAAAACATTAAAATATGACAATAATTTATCCTAATAATAAAAAAATTTAGATTTGAGTTGCCAAATCCAAGTTTTGTGGAAAAACCCTAAGTTTTGCTACCTAAACCCTATATGTGTGTGTGTGTGTGTGTGTGTGTGTGTGTGTGATTTCTTAGATCTTTCTTTTTTTAATTATAGACAACCAAATCGCAATTAGTATGCATTTTTTTTTAAGTTGTTTTGCAAATAGGTTTTAGATGACAACAACGATGAAATAACATGAAAAATAAAATATAAAATAATATAACTTGATTTTAGAGCCTTGCTCTAATACCAGCTGATGCAAACTCCGTGGATAAAAAGATCAAAAAACCTATAGTCAAATTGACTTTTTCACAAGAAAGCTAAATATAGACTTGTGATTGAGCTAGAAATAATGATAATCTATATCGATGCACCAACATTGTATAAACCAAACCCACGCCTAATTACTATAAAGAGACGTGAATGAAAAAGACATCATGAAACTTTATTCTTTGATAAGTTGCATTTGTTTAATGAAGATCCAATTTAAGATAATTTCCTCTCCCATAAATCATAGATTATTCTAAAATTAAAGTCTATAAAAAAACCTAAATCAACTAGGAACACTCATATAGTATCTTATAGACCTTATTGCAAGGCCTTCCCAATGTCTGGTCACTATAAAATTTGAACCAAATATAAAATAAGGTTTTTGGAATCATATGGAAAAATATCAGCCGATCCAATAGTTGAATTGAAAAATATGTTTGTCAATATAAAATTATACATTAGAAAATATATGCTCAAAATTGTCTCTAATGTCATTGAATGATAAGAAAACATTGCCAAAGAGAAAATCCACAAAAAAAAATAAAAATTGTTGACTTAGAAACCCTTGCCAAAATAATACCAATTGTTGCTACCTATATTGTCCTTGTAAAAAAAAGAATCATTGTTAAATAAGAAGTCACAAATCATAAGAAAACAAATAGCAAAACATGCACAACAACTTTTAGCCTATATTGCAATGTCTTTTTGAACCCTAATTGACCTAAAATTTTAAATCAATATAAAACAAAACCTCTAGAATTTTTTGGTAAAAGCTTAGCCAAATGCAATAGTTGAATTAAAAGTTGTGCTTGTTAGAGTAAAATTCCAATTTAATCTTTGGAATTTAATTTAATTCATGATGATAAAAAAAAAAAAGAAAAAAGAGTTTAAGGAGTGAAGTAATAAGAGAGAAAAACAAGGGACCAAGGTGATTAAGGACAAACAAATAATGGGAGATTATGGAAAATAATAGAAAAAAAAAGTCCACAATGTATTCATGGTCCTCTTTCTTTTATTTGCTTATATCAATTGAGATAGTTGAAATATTTGCAATTATTTATAATGGATATGCTTGGTAAAATAATTAATTTATAAAGGGTTAATTTAAGTTGGGTAATTAAAGGACATAATTCAAAATGCGAGTCTCTATTAGTTATCATCCCAAATCTTGCTCTTAAAACAAAAAACAAAAGTGTGGATTAGGCTTCATTATAAAGTCAAAATCACAAATCACTATCCTAAAATGTTTTACCTATAAGATATATATGTATTTTGTTTATGCAAAATATTAGCATGAATGTATAATAGGTGTTTTTATTATAAATTTAAACAATAATGCAACTTATCTTAAGTATGATATATCAGGATGATTTTTATCTCGTCTTTAATCTAACTAGACCCTTACAAAAAATATTTTTGAAGATTAGTTAAGATTCCTAGTAACCATAAGATTAGGTGGCAACTCATTTTCTTAATTTACCCTCATTTTTAAAATAAATAAATTCATTAAGATGTCCCCATTATAGTTAGTGAACATATAAGTACGAGTGAAATGCATTTCATGTGCAATAAATTTTAATGTTATCTATTTGTAAATTTGTCAATAATATTGAATTTATAATCTAGTGAGCGATCCCCCTCTCCCTCTCCCCATTGTTTCTTCTTCCTTTATTTTTCTTACAAATAACTGCAACCCCCCTTGTAACACCCCACCTCACTAGTAAGATATTGTTCGTTTTGAGCCTCCCAATCCACCCAAATCCAGGGCTTCCACCCAGGTCCCCCTCACGGTTTTGTTCTTGGCAGCCACGCGTGACCCCAAAACGCGTCTTACTAGTCAAGGTGAGTATGAACTTATAAGGCCTTGGCTTTGGACGCTCGCTTCCGATGTGGGATCCTACAATCCCCCCACCTTAAGACAAGCCGTCCTCGGCTCTGATACCAAATGTAACACCCCACCTCACTAGCAAGATATTGTCCGCTTTGGGCCTCCCAGTCCACCCAAATCCAGGGCTTCCACCTAGGTCCCCCTCACGGTTTTATTCTTGGCAGCCACGCGTGACCCCAAAACGCGTCTTACTAGTCAAGGTGAGCCTGCACTTATAAGGCCCTGGCTTTGAATGCTCGCTTTCGATGTGGGATCCTACACCCCCCCCATTTTATCATAAATCAAACTCTTATCATCATAAATTCAGCCATACCAACACTCAATCTGTCTACTTCCTTATTCTGATTTAATATTTTGTAGGATTCCTCACATCAAGTATGCAAAACTATCAATTTTTTTTTATAACTCCTTTTTAAAATGTTTTGGTATTTTTATGTTGTATATGTAGTATGTTTATGTGTTTACTTGTTTTATAGCTTTTTCTCCAAGGAAAATTGTTGTATAAATGTATGATTTTTTACATGTTAGTGTTTGTTTGAGATTTTGAAATATTATATTTGTTTTTAATTCGTTGAAATTGAAATTGAATTTGTGACTTGGGTGTTATGTAATGGAATAAATAATGTCTTATGTAATATGTTCATTTTTTATTTTATCAATTTTATTATTGAGTTGAAAATTTTATCAATAAATAATGTCTTGGGTGAATGGATTCTATTATGAAGGGATCTTGCCTTTACATTACAACATCGCACTCGACAACACAACATCGTGAATCGATAACTGTGCCTCAAGTGCCTCTTAGTCAACACCAAATGAATCGTGGTTGTCATTATCACTACTAGAGGAACTTGTAACGATCCTATCCTCATGATGTGCAATTGGTTTTCTGCTAGGCATCTATATAAATTTATGAAAAAAATAAACAATTTCTATAATTTTAAAAAATAAAATTGGTAGCAACTTCCCTATACGGGAAGCAACCTAAATTCGTTTTATCCTGCACAACATATATACCACAAAACTAGTTGATTTTGTTTCTACCAACAATTTTGAATAATTCAATTTCATAGAAAATTCTCATTTGCTGTGATAATATTTTTAAACCTAAATTTACAATAATTTATTTTAAATGGAATACATACAATATAATAATTAAATTAATATTACACATTTAATTAAATATTAACAATACAAATAAATAAATAAAAATAACTAAAATGATTGATCAAAATAGTGAAACAATTATTTCAATAGCAACTACATTTGAACACAATTATTTCTAAATGGTAATACTTGTTATCCTAAATTCACAAAAAATATTCTAAATGGAATAAAATAAAAAATAACAATTAAAATTAATCTTATACATTTAATTGAAATTGAAGAACAAATTTGAAAAAATAACTAAAATTCAAAAAAATAATGAAAAATTATTTCAATAACAAGTAAGATCCAACACAACTATTAATTCATAAAATTATTAAGAACAAATAATTGAACAAAAAAAAAAGAAAAAAAAGAAAAAACAATGCAAAAACAAATAATGGATAAGGAATAAAAAATTCTTACTTTAATAGCATGCTTAATTTTAGAGTTGAACTAGGTGTGATACAAAAATAAACAAAAAAAAATACATTGTTATAAAAAAAGAGAAGAATAAGAAGAAAATACTTAAAAAAAAATTAATGCACAGCTACTTATTGATTGTGTTGGGAGAAAAGAAGTTTAATTTCTAGCCTTGATGTTTGAGAGACACAGGAGAAGAGTAGACTAAAGAGAATAAGAGAGAAGAATTGAGTTTAAGCCTAGAGAATAAGAGAGAACAAAGAATTGAGTTTGTTGCAGCCGTGTAGCTTTTATATTAGGTTTTATGAATGAAATTCCTGATGAGCAATTAAATATTATTATTCATAGTATTTTATTGGTGATTTTATCTATAAAGTCAAATTGAAATTTTCTATTTACATTAAAAATTCTAAAAACCCCTTCAATTTAATTTCATCCATTATTCCATCGGTAACAGAGTACACAATAAACAATTAAAAATGCATTAATTACTAGCATGTTGGAATTTCCATTCCGTCGATGATTATGTTGGGAAACCTATAATAATCATGTGACTCAGTAATTAAGTGCGTTCATTGTTAGTGCATTGGTCGATGATTTCATTGGAAAAAATAAGGCCATTAATTGGAATCATTGCCTTTGTAATATACCGACGAGCTATATCCATCAGTATACCCATGTGTAATAAACATCATGAACAATGTTAGGGAGAAAGGGAACAATTCCCATCGCTTTTAGAACATACCGATGGACACAACTTGTCCATGTACTTGTGTGTAATGAACACCATAAATAGTGTCAGAGATAGGAGGAATAATATGCATCGCCTCTGTAATATACTAACAGACACAACCCATCAGTATTTCCATCAGTGTGAAATAGTGTCTGATGTCAGATTGTATCTGTATTCCCCTTTTGTTCATCCTGCAAATACTTAAATTGATAGTTGCACACACAACACAATAACATTAATTCACATTACAATAATAAAATAAATATTTTCTTGTAATTCAATAATAAATTAACATTATTGTCATTACTTTAAAGTGAATTTCTTCCATAAATATTGTATTATAGTTGCACGCATTACACTTTTGTGTTTTGAAAATTAATTAGAACTATCATCTTCTTCTTTAATTGATTTATCGTCTTCTTCATCACAATCTTCTACATTGATTTCATCGCTATCATAATCTTCATCAACTTGTGCATGTTCGCTGGAGCTACAAACAACATTCAATACATATATTACAAAAATATATAAAAAAATTTACATTTTAAAATTGTGCTCAAATGAAAAGGCTAGATTTTCTTACTTAAGGTGGACAATCCTCAATAAAATTTGAATCAAAACATGAATGTTGACAAATCATGATACGATCCAAGCAATGTCATATTTGAATTTCAGCGTAAAATTTCCTACCATCCAGTTTTATGTCATTGAGCATAACTCCAAATCCAATCATTGAATTGAGTTGAAACTTTATCAGAAGATTCCAAATGTATTTGTCTATTATAGAGTAAACTTTTAGGGGAATCAGAGTTTTGGGAGGATTTATGATATAGGTCAGAACAAGCTATATGAATTTTGTTATTTACTTCCTTTTGACTTGTGAACATCCTATTTGACAAAGATCCTTTTCCTATAAGGAGGATATGACAACTTGTTTTGGAAATCTCCTAGTTCTACAAGGATCTTTAATGAGTTGCAACATAGTTTCTAAGTGTGGCAAGGATTCATTAATGTTTTAAAATCCTTTTCTTACAAGGATTCCTTATTCATCATAGCTACACAAGGAAAGAAGGGTTGTGGTATTTAATGACATCTTAATTTCTAGGATCATTGAGCAGATAAAGATTTAGGACTTGTAAACTTTATTTTTATTTTTGTTAGCTACAACCCAAGGCTTGTTTGAGCTTAATTAATTCTTTGTTTTCAATTAGGATTCAAGGCTTGTTGGGATCAGATTATGGGCTTTTCAGTTTAGGATTTTTAGGTCAGTTCAGCTCATAAAGGTAGATCTATTAAGATAATTTTTCAGAACTATTTAAACACATGTAACCTAAATTTTGACAGCCTTTGATGAATATTACCTTTGAATTTTGAAGTTTTAATAATGTGAAAGTGATTCTTGCATTCTTTAGTTCTTAAAATTACTGAATTTGACTTATCAAATATTAACTGGCTTCATGGTGCCATTTTACTTTATCCTAATATTGTTGGTGCCTTGAGGTAAGTTCTCATTGTGTCACACTCTTATTATACATATTTGAGCTTCATGAGATCAGATTTCAATCTTGATTGTGGGTTGTGTGACTATGTGATCACGAGGTTCATATCAAATCGAGTGTTGTTGTGGCTGAATTTTTATGGGAGGTTGAATTGTGTTAAGATGGGGGGGTGCTTGTTTGTTGTAGAAAAAAATACACAAGGAAAAAGTAGAAATGAGAGAGGAGGAGAGGAGAGAGTGTCAGGTCATAAATTAAATATTACATATGGATTGACCGATAAAATTATTCTATCGGTGTTTTGGTCGGTGGAAATGTCATGCCACCGTACAATTTTCCTTCTTGAACCCCATTGTAATACACTTTGTAACGTCATCGGTATATACTAAAGAAAGTTTTCTGTAGGCATAATTATGGATGAATTTTACTGTTAGGTTAATTCCGTTGGTAATGTCATGTGTAAACCTACATGTCGTCAAATTGTTTGGCTTTTTTTAATTCTATCTTTTTCACTGTGATTTTCTTGGTATATACCATAAAAATATTCTTATTAGTGTTTACTGATGAATTTAATGATGAAAAATTCGATCAGTAAATGTTATCATAATATATTAATAGAAAAATTTCATCAGTCTTTCTATTTGTATTTGTCAATTTTATGTTAAGTTCTCTCTTTCTTTTTTAAATGCTCTTAATTAATCTTTTTGGTTTAACAAATACGTTAATCCTATTAATTATTGTAATATACTTAAGAGCTAAAAAAACTCTAAATAATTTAGGATAAAAAAATATTTCAAACTTTTGTATAGAACAAAAACAACTAAAAGATCAAAAAGGCAGATTTTATATCGTTGATGGAAAAGAAGGGTTATATATATATATATATATATATATATATGCCGTGTGGAGATGTCGGGAGGGAATAATAACAAACCTACCTACGCGTTGTATCAAGCTGCAAGTCCACATCTGCCAAAAATACAGAAACTACAAGTCAACTACCGGCTGGAGTATGCATGTAGCTGTATAAATTAGGATATTATTGGCTGTCTGTGAGAGGAAAGCAAAGCAGGAAAAGAAAGGTAGCCAAGAAGACCCTTCGTTATATTATTAGGGTTTGGAAAACTGTTATTCACTAGCGTTGACTTCCACCACTGCTGGGATAAGGACCCCTCTTTTTAACGTCATTCTTTGACTGTTAGGAACAAAAATGAGGATCACGAGGATGCAATTAGTGTTGCATATTGCAGCTCTTTCTCACTACCCAACGATACAGGAATGTCATACCAATAATGACTGCACATCCTTTTCAGCCAGTTTTTAAATTTAACGAAAAGTCCCAATTATTAATAAATGAAACCTTATCGGTGGTTTTCATATATCTTATGTGCAAGTGACTCATTCTGGTAGTTTAGCTTGAAAATCTTGTCAAAATAATTGATTAAAAACTTTACATTTATTAAACATAAAATGATTCAATTAGGAGTATACGAATATATTGGAAAATTACCATATATTGAGCCATCAACTTTAAAAAAAAAAGGGAAAAATGATCACCATGAAATAGTATTGTTGGTGGTTAAATTAAGCTTAAATTAGGATACGAAGAGGTCAAAATTATAGAATACAAGACTTGTCTCTCAACGTTACGATCTCTAAACTTTTTTTTTCTTGCCATATATGTATAGAAAATTATGGATGTTAACTCTCTAATGCCATTGAAATTACTTCATTTCTACCTCTACAACTCAAGTTCTGCATAAAACATTGATCATAGATCAAATTTGACAATATTCAACACGAGTTGGAATATAGTCTTAATTTTATTTTCAATTTACTCATTTTTGAATTTACATCCAAAAGTGCCTTCAAAACATTAAAAAAAAAAGAATATCAAGACATTTTATATGCAAAACATGGGAAAACTACTGGGTAAATATGGGTAAAACTATCAAATAATATGGTTGCATCATCCATCCTTATGGGCTTAATTGACCTACTTATAAAAACTAACCCAAAATCTTTATCAGTAATCCCAAACCATGATCTAAACAATCCTTGAATCCTAATTGAAAAAAAAAATTAATTAAGCCCAAACAAACTTTGGGTTGTAGCTTAAAAAAAAAAAAAAAAAGCTCATAAGTCTTAAGTCTTTATTTGCCTAATGATCCTATAAGCTAATTATCAATAAATACCACTACTTCTTCTTTTCTTATGTAGCTAGGATGAATATGAAATTCTTGTAAGAACAAGATTTTGGAACATTAATGAATCCTTGCCCCACTTGAAAATTATATTGCAGCCCATTAAAGGTCCTTATAGAATGACACGACCAAAAGATTGATGCCTTCACCCAAGTGTAGGAGTGTCGAAGTAATAAATAACCCAGCAAAACCATGGTCGAATCACAGGGAGGTTAGCTATATATATTATAAAATAATAATAATAATAATAATAATAATAATAATAAGTTAAAGAGGACTTTAAGATATAAGATTAATGTGAGAATTCAATAGTGATAAAAATAAATGTCAAGGTTAGATGATCCATTAATAGTATTAGAAATAAGTATAGTATAAACTTTTTTTTATTAATCAACTGGAAACCACACACAAAGGAAGTTCCAATCGGATGGTTTATCCTTAATAGTTCATTATAAATTTTTAACATGATCATATTAATTATCTTATTTAAGTAACACCAAAATTTTAAATATTGTCAGGAATTCATGATGCTAACTTGTGTTAACAACAAATCAAGTATCTTTTATAGCATAGATGTAGGTTATACCATACGGTTGGTTATGAAAGTGCAAGCATTTGTTGTACCAAGTGTTATACAACACAAATCTAGATTAACCATTTAATAAGCAAGGTATTAAGAATTATCAAGATAAAAAGATAAGACATGTTAATAACAAACTTTCTTGGATATAAAAATTGAAGTCCATGTTGAGTTTATATTATACCTATTCTAACACCATTAATGAGACCTTTTCTCCTTGACATAATAAACTTAGCTAAACATTATGAAGAAAAGAAACATAAATAAACAAGAGGAGAACATGATTATATAAGTATAGTAAAGGAAATGAAAGGCATAAATAAGAGATTAATGAAAATATAACATAGAATAAAACTTGAACATTACAAAATACAAAGAAAAAGAGCAAGAGCAAGATCTTGATCTGAACAACCAAGATGCCTAAATGCATGACAAATACCTTATTTCATAGGCCAAAATTTGAAACTACTGATTGGATGACTAATTGTTGAGTGGGTGGCCACATCTTGACTTTGTGACAATCCTTATCTTCTTGTTTGAACAAAATATCATTGTTAACATCAGAATTTGAACAGATTTTTGTCATAAAAGTTCTAAGAAATTGTCTCAACTTTCCAACAAAAAAGGAAAAGAATTGGTGCATTTGAACTTCTAGAACTCGAGATATGGGTTGAACACTGAACAATGTTTGAGCTGTAGGACAGATTCGGACTTCTCCGTGTTGCTACAATTTGAACTTGAAAACAACCTTTTTGAATCTTGGACTCCTCATGAAAGTCTTAGGCCTATGTTTTAGCTTTCCATCCATATAGAGTAGACCTAAATCCAAGTTCTATAGCTCCATTTATGATCCAATAACCGAGTGGTGTTCTAGTTTGAATTGAACCAGCATCTCTTTTCTAAACTTAGCCATCTCTTTTCTTCTTAATTTCAGTAGTTAAATTCATCAATCAATCCTTTTATTTATGTGATGGGTTTGCATTTAAGATGAACATTTACCATAAATTAAATATATCTTATATTATTTGATATGTTATTATAAAACATGCTCTAGTTAAGGAATTATTGATACTTAAAGTGCAAAATGATGATATAAAACCTTGATAAAAATTTACTTTTAAGTACTAATCATAGAACTAGGAAATTCCCAAAACAAGTTGCTACATCCTTTTTGAAAAATAATCCTTACCAAATAGGAAGTCCACAATTCATACAACATATACTGACCTATATTGCAAGTCCTTTGATTAGTACTTAAAAGTGCATGTTTATCAAGGTTTTATATCATCATTTTGCACTTGAAGTATCAATAACTCCTTCACTAAAGCATGTTTTATAATAACAAGTTTGATACTATAAGATACCTTAATTTATGGTAAATGCTCATTTTGAATGCAGGACTATCACATAAATAAAAGGATTGATTGATGAGTTTAAGTATTGAAAGTGGAAGGACAAAGAGATGGCCAAACTTAGAAAAGAGATGCCGGTGCAGTCCAAACCAGAACATTGCTCGGTAATTGGATCATATCTGGAGCTCTAGATCTTGGATTTAGGTCCATTTTATATGGATGGAAAGGTAAGACAAAGGCCTACAACTTTCATGAGGAGCCCAAGATCTAATAAGGCCGTTTTGAAGTCCAAATTGAAGGAACAACGAAGAAGTCCGAAGCTGTCCTGCAGCCCAGACACTATTTAGTGTTCAGCCCATATCTTGAGTTCTAGAAGTCCAAATGACCTCATCTTTTTTTTTGTTGGAAAGCTGAGACAATTTCCTAGAACATTCCTGAGGATTCTGGGCAAATTATGATGTTAGCAATGACGTTTTGTTCAGACAAGAAGATAAGGATTGTCACCAAAGTCAAGATGTGGCCACCCACTCATCAATTAGTCAACAAATCAATAGTTCCAAATTTTGGCCTATAAAAGGAGGCACTTACCATGTATTAAGGCATCTTGGTTTCCAGATCAAGATCATGCTCTTGCTTTCTCTCTTTGTATTGCTTATGTCTTGCTTTCATTAATATCAAGTTTATGCACTTCATTTCCTTTCTTTTACTTAGTTAACTTCTTTCTCATTTATGTTCTTATCTTGTTTATTTATGTTTCTTTCTTTCATTATGTTTAGTTAAGTTAATTATGTCAAGGTGAAAAGGGTACACTAATGGTGTAAGAATAAGTATAATATAAACTTAATATGGACCTTAACGTTGGATACTAACATGTTTTATATTTGTTATCTTGTTCACTTTTAATACTTTGCTTGTTAAATGGTTAATCTAGATTTATGTTGTATAACACTTGGTACAACAAATACTTGGTACTTTCATAGCCCATACTGTATGGTATAACCGACACCTGAGCTATGAAAGGGACTTGATTTGTTGTTAACATAAGTTATAATCATGAATGCCTGCCAACATTTACAAGTATTAGCTTTATTCGAATAAGATAACTAATGTAATCATGTTAACAATTTATAATCTGATTGGAACCTCCTTTATGTGTGGTTTCCAATTGAGTAATAAGAGTTTATATTATACTTGTTTGAAGTACCATTAGTGGATCCTCTAACCTTGACATTTGTTTTTATCATTGTTTAATCCTTACGTTAATCTTTTATCTCAAAGTTCTCATTAATTTCTTCATCTTCTGTTATTATTATTATTATCATTGTTATTATTATTATTATTTACATTCTGTTTATATTATATAATATATATCTTTGATCTTTTCATAAAGTCAGTATATAGGCTGGAAACCTGTGACCCGATCTTTAGATCATTCTCAGGTATAACAACGCCACGTACTGAGTATTATTATTGTTGTTGTTGTTGTTGTTGTTGTTGTTGTCTTGTTATTTATAATTTATACAATTAACCTCTCTGTGGTTCGACCCCGGTCTTGCCGGGTTATTTATTACTTCGACACTCCTGCACTTGGGAAGAGACATCAAGCTTTTGGTCGTGTCAAGTTTTTGGCGCCGTTGCCGGGGAGGTAAATTCTTGTATAAATTATAATATTTAATTTATTTTCTCTTTTCACTTTTCATTTTATCTATTTTTGTTTCCTTTGTTTTGTTTTGTTTCTTTTTCTTTTATTTTCTTTTCTTGCTTTTATTCTCTTCTTACACGTGCATGAGAGTTTGGTCACGTACATTAAGTGGTAGACTTTGTAGGGTATCCTCATCATTTTCAGAAAATATGGCCGAAGAAGATAATCAATCACTTCATAATGAGAATAACCATATGAGAACACTTAGAGACCACATGAATCCCACAAGAACAAGTGCACCCTCATGCATAGTTTTCCCTCCTGATGCATCTCATTTTAATTTTAAGCCAGGCATTATTCAACTTTTACCATCTTTTCATGGCTTAGACTTAGAAAATCCATACTTGCATTTAAGGGAATTTGAGGAGGTCTGTAATACCTATAATGACTCAAATTGTAGCATGAACACCATTCGATTAAAGCTTTTTCCTTTTTCATTAAAAGATAAAGCTAAAACATGGCTACAAAATTTGAGACCAGGATCCATTCGTGCTTGGGATGAAATGCAACAACAATTTTTAAAGAAGTTTTTTCCATCTCACAGAACAAATTCTTTCAAAAGACAAATCATCACTTTCACTCAAAAACCAGGAGAAACATTTTACCAATGTTGGGATAGGTATCGAGATTTGCTTAATACTTGCCCACATCATGGTTTTGAAACATGGAGATTGGTTTCACATTTTTATGAAGGTTTAACACCTAGAGATAGGCAAATGGTTGAATTGATGTGCAATGGAACTTTCGAAGATAAAGACCCTAATGAAGCAATGGAGTACCTAGACTTGCTAGCCGAAAATGCTCAAAATTGGGACACCACAGGTACTTATGAGGCACCAAGTAAAACTCAACCTCATACATCTAGTGGAGGTATGCACAACCTTAGGGAAGATCATGACCTCCAAGCCAAGTTTGCATCTTTAGCTAGAAAAGTCGAAGCACTTGAATTGAAAAAAAAGTGGTCAATTAAAATCTGTTCAAGATATTGTGTGTCAAATATGTGAAACCAATGAACATTCAACAAATGATTGTCCAACTTTGCCTTCTTTCAAGGAATGCCTCCATGAACAAGCCCATGCTTTAAACAGTTTCCAAAGACCCAACCATAACCCATACTCACAAACATATAACCCTGGTTGGAGAAATCACCCAAATTTTAGTTGGAAGAGTGATAGCAACAATGCACAAACTTCACATCCACCGTTTCAAGCACACCATAATTTCCAAAATTCTCATGGATATGCACCTCCTTATGCTCCACCTCCTAGAAGAAATTTTGAGGAAACATTGCATGCATTCATTGAAAAGCAGGAGACAATCAACACTCAACTTGCTCAAAGCATGACTGATTTTAAAGATGCTCTTGCAAAATTAACATCTGCTCTCAGTTTCCAAGAGAAAGGTAAGTTTCCTTCTCAACCACAGCAAAATCCAAAGGGGCAATACAATGCAAGTAGTTCCGGAAGCCAACATATGGATCAAGTCAAATCAGTCATCACTCTTCGTAGTGGTAAGGTTATTGAAAAACCTATTCTTGAACCTTGTGAGAAAGATGATGAGTCTATCTCTGAGGGTAAGGAAGGGGTTGAACCTGAACATTGCAAAGAGAAGGTTGATTCCCCGGCAGCACTTCCATTTCCTCATGCCATGACCAAACAAAGGAAAGTCAATCACAACTCTGAAATCTTTGAAATTTTCAAACAGGTAAGGATCAATATACCTTTGTTGGATGCTATTAAACAGGTTCCTTCCTATGCTAAATTTTTGAAAGATTTGTGCACTGTGAAGAGAAAACTGAATGTGAAAAAGAAAGCCTTTTTAGCCGAACAAGTAAGTGCCATTCTTCATAACAATAATGCTTTGAAATATAAAGACCCTGGTTGTCCTACAATTTCTTGCTTTATTGTAGAACATAAAATTGAAAGAGCCTTACTTGATCTTGGAGCTAGTGTGAATTTACTTCCATATTCAGTCTTTCAAAGTCTCAATCTAGGTGAGTTAAAACCAACCTCTGTAACTCTTTTACTTGCCGATAGATCTGTAAAAGTGCCTAGAGGAATAATTGAGGATGTGTTAGTACAAGTTGATAAATTCATTTATCCTGTGGATTTTATTGTCTTGGATACACAACCTGTTGAAGCATGTAATTCGTTTCCTATTATTTTAGGATGTCCGTTTCTTGCAACTTCTAATGCATTGATTAATTGTAGGAATGGACTGACGAAGTTATCTTTTGGAAACATGACATTGGAGATGAATATTTTCAACATTTGCAAGCAACCTGGAGATGATAATGATTTACAAGAAGTAGATCTTATTGAAGAATTAGTTCATGATCAACTTGAATCTACTTTGAGTAAAATTGAGTTGGATGAATCTGAAGATTTGCAAATGATTTATTCTCAGGAAGAAATCACGGATGAAAAAGGCACCAAAAATATTGATGCCGATCTTTTGTCAAGAGTGACAATAGATTTGATATCTGACATCACACTAATCGATGATTACTTTCCTGAAGAATCCTTACTTTCTCTCAGTTCAATGCCTTGGTTTGCTAAAAATATCAATTTTCTTGCAACAGGAGATTTGCCAGCTCACTGGAGTATCGAAGACAAAGGAAAGTTTTTGAACGAAGTGAAGAACTTCTATTTGGATGACCCTTACTTATTCAAAAATTGTCCTGATCAAATATTTCAAAGATGCATTCCCGACAATGAGGTAAGTAGTGTCATTAAACTTTGTCATTCTGAGGCATGTGGGAGTCATTTCTCGTCAAAAAGGACGACTGTAAAAATCTTACAATCTGGATTCTATTGGCCCACCTTGTTCAAAGACACACATGTGTTCTGCAAAACTTGTGAAAATTGTCAAAAGTCAGGATTTATTTCAAGACATAAGGAATCTTTAGATAATCTTTTATTGACTTTTGCAACATATCCTGGTGGCAATGTGCATTGTGCATTTCATGACTTATGACCCAATTTTCATAAAGAACATGCTCGACTTAGTCTTGGGAATCTGACTAAAAAAGACCCTGTTTGCCAGTTTTTAAGAAAACTGGATGGGAAGCTTATCCCCGACCCATAGAGGGTGTTTAAGCCGTTCTTGGACGTAAAACCAAGGGAAGATGTGAGCCACAATCACAACTACCTGTACATACATGCTTTGCCAAAATAAATAAATACAGAGAGAGAGTGTGAGACTACAGCTAGCCTACATATAGGTGGTATGATTGCATTTTCACTTTTTCATCTATAAATTCTTCTCTTCCTTCCCTTCATTTCTACTCATCCCATACATTCATCAAATATAGAAGTGTGTAGAAATGGCAGGTTCCTCAAGTCATCACATAAAAAATATTTGTGTTTTCGGTGGATCCAGTCCTGGGAAAGAAAAAGAGTTTTTAGAATCAGCAAATCACCTTGGTCAGGTACTAGCTGAGAGAAAGATTCATTTAGTGTATGGGGGAGGTAGCCTTGGGTTAATGGGAGGTGTGTCAATGGCTGCATTTTTAGGAGGCAGTCAAGTTTTGGGGGTTGTCCCCAAAGCTTTAGCAAATGGGGACATCATTGGAAAAACAATTGGAGAGGAACTACAGGTCCCAACAATGTCTGACCGACTGAATACCATGTTTAACCATGCTGATGCCTTCATTGCCTTACCAGGTGGTCTGGGCACATTGGAAGAGATCTTTCATATTTCATCTTGGGCCCAACTGCACATTCACCATAAACCTATAGGTTTGTTAAATGTTAATGGTTTTTATGATAAGTTGCTATCTTTCCTTGATCAAGCTGTGGAACAGGAATTTATAACATCTTCGGCACGACAAATCATAATCTCTGCTGCTACTGCTGAACAATTGAGTGACCAACTACAATCTTTCATCCCTATCATTGATCCTTGCATGAGTCGCCTAGATTGGTCAGCTAAGGAAAGCCGTAAAAAGCTTAGATTAGATTTGAGCCTTCATCTGTGAAGCCTTGTGTCTTTTGTGTTATTAATAGCATATTATTTTGTTTTGTTACTTCTTATATTTGTTTAAGTGTGTTTCAGGTTTGTCATTGTTTGCTGTTTCAGGTGATGTCTTCTATACTCTATCTTTCTACCTTAGGACATTGAGGACAATGTCTCGTTTTGGTTGGGGGGAGAGGGTAGTAGTTTAAAAAAAAAAAAAAAAAACTAACCAACTGTTGTTGTTTTTAAAAACCATTTGGCAAAATTGTTATTACTAGGATGGCAGAGTAAAGAGGAATTATTCTTGAGACGCATCGTAGTAAAAATTTTCTAATGGTTATTTGCAATATTCATAACAAGGCCTATTAGAATACTTCTTGAAATATTCAGTTTTACAAACTCTCGCATTGTTATCACTTGATTCTGCTCATATACTCATTTAACAAGTATTATTAAACCTTCATTTTCACACACACACTTTAACATATGATTGTGGGTTGCACATTGGATTATTACATTATTTATGTTCTTTTGTTGAAGGTAACAACTAAGGGTAAGGGTTAGTATATAATTTGCAAAAAAAAAAAAAAAAGAAAAAAAAAAGATGATAATATTGATGATAATAAAAACGTAGATAAGTTTGGTTTCGTAGCCTCCTTAACCTAAGCAATTAAGCCCGAAGGGGTGTTTTAACACCTAATACCCTAAAGTCAACTGACTTGGGAGTTATTGGCCCAAAGCTTGTTACATGGGTTAAGGAGAAAAGCTTAAGGGAATCAAACATTGCACTATCTACGTATCAGTATCTGCAACCCGAGTTGTTAAGCTCGTAGGGGTGTCTCAACACCTAATGCCCTAAGACCAAACTGGTCTGGGAGTCATTAGCCTAAAACTCGTTACATGGGTTAAAGATACATTATGTTTTAAGTTGTATGTGTATATAAATAAAAATTAAAAAAAAAAGAGAAAAAAAGAAAAAAAAAGAAAAAAAAAAGAGTAATAATAATAATAATCCCAACCCAAGGAAGTTCACCTTAAACATTTGAACATAATATTGTTTTCTTCCAACAAAAGCCCCATCATCTATGTTTTCATATATTGAGCACGTAAAAAGAAGGTTTATTAATATCTTGTTTAAGAAGTATGAAGCAGTAATATAAATTTAGTGAGAGTTTGTTTATCTGGATAGATTAATAGAAGTTGAATGATGAATGCCTTGCTTTGTGATACTTGCAAATTGTTTCTCTATTTTAACGCTTTAGATTACTAGGGACTAGTAATAAGCTGGTTGGGGGGTGTGATTAGTACTTAAAAGTGCATGTTTATCAAGGTTTTATATCATCATTTTGCACTTGAAGTATCAATAACTCCTTCACTAAAGCATGTTTTATAATAACAAGTTTGATACTATAAGATACCTTAATTTATGGTAAATGCTCATTTTTAATGCAGGACTATCACATAAATAAAAGGATTGATTGATGAGTTTAAGTATTGAAAGTGGAAGGACAAAGAGATGGCCAAACTTAGAAAAGAGATGCCGGTGCAGTCCAAACCAGAACATTGCTCGGTAATTGGATCATATCTGGAGCTCTAGATCTTGGATTTAGGTCCATTTTATATGGATGGAAAGGTAAGACAAAGGCCTACAACTTTCATGAGGAGCCCAAGATCTAATAAGGCCGTTTTGAAGTCCAAATTGAAGGAACAACGAAGAAGTCCGAAGCTGTCCTGCAGCCCAGACACTATTTAGTGTTCAGCCCATATCTTGAGTTCTAGAAGTCCAAATGAACCTCATCTTTTTTTTTTGTTGGAAAGCTGAGACAATTTCCTAGAACATTCCTGAGGATTCTGGGCAAATTATGATGTTAGCAATGACGTTTTGTTCAGACAAGAAGATAAGGATTGTCACCAAAGTCAAGATGTGGCCACCCACTCATCAATTAGTCAACAAATCAATAGTTCCAAATTTTGGCCTATAAAAGGAGGCACTTACCATGTATTAAGGCATCTTGGTTTCCAGATCAAGATCATGCTCTTGCTTTCTCTCTTTGTATTGCTTATGTCTTGCTTTCATTAATATCAAGTTTATGCACTTCATTTCCTTTCTTTTACTTAGTTAACTTCTTTCTCATTTATGTTCTTATCTTGTTTATTTATGTTTCTTTCTTTTCATTATGTTTAGTTAAGTTAATTATGTCAAAGGTGAAAAAGGTACACTAATGGTGTAAGAATAAGTATAATATAAACTTAATATGGACCTTAACGTTGGATACTAACATGTTTTATATTTGTTATCTTGTTTCACTTTTAATACTTTGCTTGTTAAATGGTTAATCTAGATTTATGTTGTATAACACTTGGTACAACAAATACTTGGTACTTTCATAGCCCATACTGTATGGTATAACCGACACCTGAGCTATGAAAGGGACTTGAATTTGTTGTTAACATAAGTTATAATCATGAATGCCTGCCAACATTTACAAGTATTAGCTTTATTCGAATAAGATAACTAATGTAATCATGTTAACAATTTATAATCTGATTGGAACCTCCTTTATGTGTGGTTTCCAATTTGAGTAATAAGAGTTTATATTATACTTGTTTGAAGTACCATTAGTGGATCCTCTAACCTTGACATTTGTTTTTATCATTGTTTAATCCTTACGTTAATCTTTTATCTCAAAGTTCTCATTAATTTCTTCATCTTCTGTTATTATTATTATTATCATTGTTATTATTATTATTATTTACATTCTGTTTATATTATATAATATATATCTTTGATCTTTTCATAAAGTCAGTATATAGGCTGGAAACCTGTGACCCGATCTTTAGATCATTCTCAGGTATAACAACGCCACGTACTGAGTATTATTATTGTTGTTGTTGTTGTTGTTGTTGTTGTTGTCTTGTTATTTATAATTTATACAATTAACCTCTCTGTGGTTTCGACCGGGTCTTGCCGGGTTATTTATTATACTTCGACACTCCTGCACTTGGGAAGAGACATCAAGCTTTTGGTCGTGTCATCCTTCATAGACTTCAATTCACCTGAAAGGTTACCCTAGCATAGACAAATACATATGAAATCTTCTAGTAAAGTTTCAGCTCGATCCAAAGATTTAATTTGGAGTTATGCTCAATAGCATAAAAATAGATGGTAGGAAATTTTACGCCACAATCTGAATCTGACTTTACTTAGATCGTATCATATTTTTTTTAAAGCATCTACAATAAATAAAGTGAATGAAAAAGTTGACAGTAATTAACTATAAAAAACAGTTGTTAATGTTATACCTGGGAGGGAAAAAAAAGAAAAGTTTGTTGAAGACTTATAGTTGCTCCGCTATAGGCATTGCCTTACCACTATAAAAAGTTCCTTGAGACAGTTCTAATGCCATTATGAAATCTTGTATGACGACATCGAAAGAGGTCAGATGCGGCTTCAAAGGAAAAACCAAAAAAGAAAACCAAACAAACCATGAAGTGAGCATATCATACTTATATTTAATAAATTAATTAAATTAAATTAAATTAAAAAAAATTCATTTACAAACACTAAATTTAACATAAAAATGGCATATAAAAAGACCTGAGATAACTCGATCATTTTCAAAAGTAGTAAAACAAAATCCTATAGAAAGCAAATAAAAACAATAATGGAGCCCAATCTCTAATTAAATAAATGCTAAAGTTCCTTGAAAATCATGAGAAAAAAAAAACAACAAAACCTGGATGAATCTCCTAAACTTGAGTTAATCTTCAAAACTTGAGTTATTCTTCTAAACTTGTACTCATGAAATCTCAGACACAAGCTCAATCAAGAAGCTCAAGTTCCAAGGAATTTAATGTTGAAAGATGAAATGAAAAAAATAATTTAAAAAATAGCAATTAAAACAATGAGTATCAAATTTGATAGGAAAAAAATCAGAGGATGACATCATAAAAAAATATTCACAAGCATGAATATTGAAGTTTGGTGGCCAATTAGGGACTTCATAGCATAAATCCCAAACTAAGGACCAAACTGGAAAAGAGGTGTAAATAGTGGGACTGAAATTTACCGAATCAGGGACCAAATTGAAGAAATTCAAAGTTTATAAATCAATTGAGAGTCAAAATTCACAAATTCAAAACCAAGGACTAAAGTGAAAAAAGGCGACCAACTATAGGGCTAGCAATTGAAGTTGGCAGGGATGCAATTAAATTGATTCTTAAAATCAAAATTGTATTTGAGGACTTAAATGAACAAAGGATAAATTGAGGATTGATTTGGAAGTTGACATGTTGGTGCCATATTTAAATGAAACGGTGTGTTTTGTCCAAAACGACGCCATTTCATGTTTTTTTTTTTTTTAAGAATAGAACAGTGTCGCTTTTGAGCGACACTGTTCCTCCTTCTTCTTTCCCCTGGACATTGCAACAGGGGAAAGATAAAAGCTTTTGTTTTTTCCTTCTTTACTCCTTCCTGTTGCATGCTCTGCCAAAACCTAAAGCCCCACACCCCTTCATAATGAGAAACCAGCAAAGTTGCACCCTTAAATGCACTCCCATTGGCCACTTGGCATGACGCTGTGGCAGGGCAGGAAGGCCCCACTCTCCTTTGCCCTATAAATACTGCTCTCAACACCAGCATAGGGATTAAAAAACGGAAACGAGAGGAAAAGAAAAGGAAAGAAGACGAGAGAGAGAGAGAGAGAGAGAGAGGAAAGAAGACGAGTTTGAAACAGGAGAGGGTTTGAGAGAGAATTAAACAGAAGAGCAGAGAGTACAAAGAGGGAAACCACTTGACAATGAAAGAATAGAAAGAAAAACGAAACACTGGAGGAGAGGGGAAGAGAGTAACCTCTCTCTCCATCGCTTGAAACAGCAGCACCACTACTTGAAGCTACCAACCATGAACCACGACAATGCCATCGGCCTTCATCGCAGCACTGCCAGCAAAGCAGCTAGACCAGTAAGGCATCGCCTCCTCTGCGCCAGGTAACTCTTCTTTCCCCTCCACTTTTACTTCATTTTCGGCATAAGTTTCTCCTGCATGCAGAACGATATTGCATGTAGGAGGATGGGAGGGGGGAAATAATCCCCCCCTGTTTTTTTTCTTTTCTAGGCTAGGCTGGTTCTAGAAACCACACACAAAGGAGGTTTCAATGGGATTATAAATTGTTAACATGATTATATTAATTATCTAATTTGAGTAATGCCAATACTTGTAAATATTATCAGGTATTCATGGTGATAACTTATGTTAACAACAAATCAAGTTTCTTTCATAGCACAAGTGTTGATTATACCATATAGTTGGGCTATGAAAGTGCCAAGTATTTGTTGTACCAAGGGTTGTTCAACACAAATCTAGATTAACCATTTAACAAGTAATGTATTAAGAGTGAGCAAGATAATAAATATAAAACATGTTAGTATCAAGCATTAAAGTCCATGTTGAGTTTATAGTAAAGGAAATGAAAGAAACATAATAAAAGAAAGAAACATAAATAAACAAGATAAGAACATAATTATATAAGTAAAGGAAATGAAATGAAAAGTATAAGTAAGAGATTAATAAAACTTGAACATTACAAAATACAAAGAAAGAAAGCAAGAGCATGATCTTAATATGAACACCAAGATGCCTAAATGCATGGCCAATGCCTCCTTTTATAGGCCAAAAATTGAAACTATTGATTTGATTTATAATTATTGAGTGGTTGGTCACATCTTGACTTGGTGACAATCCTTATCTTCTTATCTGAACAAAATGTCATTGCTAACGTCAGAATTTGAACCAACTTTACCATGAAAGTTCTAAGAAATTATCTCATATTTCCAGGAAAAAAATTTGAGGTCATTTGGACTTCTAGAACTTGAGATATGGGCTGAACACTAAACAGTGTCTAGGTTGCAAGATAGATTTGGACTTCTCTGTTGTTGCTATAATTTGGACTTGAAACAGCCTTTTTAAATCTTGGACTCCACATGAAAGTTTTAAGTCTATGTCTTATCTTTCCATCCATATAAAGCAGACCTAAATCCGAGATCTATAGCTTCAGATATGACCCAATTACCAAACAGTGTTCTAGTTTGGATTGAACCAGCATCACTTTTCTAAGCTTCAACTACTCTTTATCTTCATAATTTTAGTAGTTGAATTCATCAATCAACTCAATCATTTGATTTATATGATAGGCCTGCATTTAAAATGAATAGTTACCATATATTAAGGTGTCTTATAATATCAAACTTGTTATTATAAAACATGCTTTAGGTTAAGGAGTTATTGATATTTCAAATAACAAAATGATTGATATAAAAACCTTGATAAAAATGCACTTTTAAAGTACTAATTAAGGTTACTCCCCAAATTCATTTTTTCTCTTTTCCAAAAATAAAAAAATATATATATTTGGACTAAAAACAAAAACAAATCGAAAAAATAACAACAGTGAGAAGAGGATGACAAAGTGCTTAGAAAATAACTAAAAATTGGTTAAGGAGGTTTAAAAATACAAGGATTGAAATTTGACAGTATATCATTGACTGATAAGAAAAAATCAATTTTAGGAAGAAATGTCTAAAATCATATATTTATTGGACTCAATTAAATTTATTGAAGGGCTAAATTGAATTTATGAAGGGTTTAATTGCAAGAAAAATTAATTTTCAAGTCAATTTGGGTTTTAATTGGAAGAAATTAAAGTTCTGGGGTTAAATTATAATTTTTTAGAGTTTAATTTGGTCAAATTAAGGGGCTTAATTGCATAAATATTGAAGTTTGATGGCCAATTAGGAACTTAATTGAAGAAAATCGAAACCAAGGAACAAAATGAAAAATGTGCATAAATAGAAAAGCAGTAATTTACCAAATCAGGGACTAAATGGAAGAAATTGAAAGTTTATTGATCAATTAAGGGTTCAATTGCATAAATTCAAGACCAAGGACCAATGTGAAAAAGGCAGCTAACTTCTAGGCCAGCAATTGAATTTAGCAGGGATGCAATTGAATCCAAATCAAAATTGAAATTATGGACTTGATTGAATAAATCACATATTGAGGACTCATTTGGATGTTGACATGTTTTTGGCACCATTTTTTTTTAAATGACATGTTTTGTCCAAAACGACGACGTTTCATCCACTATTAAAAAGAAAGAAAGAAAGACCCAAATGGTGTCGTTTTGAACGACACTGAAGGTCTTCTTCTTCCCCTTGACGCGCGAGGTAGGGGAAGAAAAATATTTTTTTCTCCCTGCTTTTCTCTCCCTCTTTCTCTAAAAGCATAAATACAATGCCGACCATAACCCCACTTGCCTAAACTTTGACCCGTGGCCTACCACGAGGTGGTGAAAAACAGAGGGGATGCACCCCTTGGGCGGCCATGGGGCGACTGCATAATACATCAATCATTTAGATGCTGGTTGGTGTTTTGGTGGTTGCCGATGATTCTTTCTCACACCAGCAACAACCCCTACTTGTAGAGCAGCACCATGGTTCCTTCTCCCATGTTTCTATCATCCTTTTTCACATCATGGGGGATATATGAGGAAGGTTTGACAACTCCTTCTAACTCATTATGTTGTTTCAACACTTAGTAAGTGGTTTCATTGAAGCTTTACAAACACCACGATTATCTCTATGTGGTGAATACAGATGAAGCCATATCTTCATGGTCAAAGTGTTTTCCACTTTATCGATGACTTAATGCCATGTCCTCCCTCTTATATTTTTTATAATTCTAATGGTTTCTCTTTGGCAATCAACCCTTCTTTTCTTCGTTGGAAGTAACATGATCAACTTATTTTAAGCTTGTTACTCTCATCTCTCTCTATGGATGTACTGCACCTTGTGGAAGAATGTTAGACTTCTTGTGTTTGGCGTATTCTTGAGAAAACGCTCCATTTTCCATTGAATTCTCGTATCATGCAACTTCATAGGTCTTTTCGAGATCTTCAACGAGGCCATGCCTTAGTGCTCAATATATGCAGCACGTCATGTCATTATTTGATGAATTGGCTACTATTAGTCGACCCCTTTCTTTTGAATACTTCAACCTCTATATATTTCGTGGTCTTTATGGTGAGTTTAAGGACTTGGTAACTACTATCATACTCTGACCTTCATAGCCATCTTTTTACTCATAATATGTTTTTATAAGACTTCCCTTCTATCCATGGCTGCAAATCCACCTATGTTGCCCACACCATCTTTTCTGTCCTTTGCTCCCCACCATCTTGCCCAGCATCAGCATAACCCCAATTTTAGTTGTAATAGAGGTCATGATGCGAACCTCGTGATCACGTGGTCATGCAACCCACAATCAAGATTGAGATTTGATCCCGGAAAGTCGAAATAGGTCTGATAGGAGTGTGACACAATGGAAACCTACCCCAAGGCACCAACACTATTGGAATGAGTAGAATGACGCCACAAAGCCAGTTAATCTTCGATAAGTCAGATTTAGTTCGTTCAAGAACTGAAGAATGCAAGAATCACTCTCACACGTTAAAACTGAAAAATTCAGAATAATAATCATCAAAGCTGCTGAAATTTTGGCTTACATGAGTTAAAATAGTTCCTGAAGAATTAACCCTAATGGACCCCTTATGTGGACTTATATGAGGTCCACTCAAAACTAGCCCAAAACCCTAATATGAGAAAAGCCATAACTTAATCCCAAACAAGCCTTGGATCCTAGCTTAAAACAAAGTATTAATTAAGCCCAAACAAACCTTGGGTTGTAACTAACAAAATAAAATAAAGCCCCTAACATTAAATCCATGTTCTGCCATGAGAAGAAGAGAATGAACTAAAATAGTACAAAACTGATTGAAGGTTTATTTATAGCCTTCCATGCAGCCCCTTAATCTTAGAAACAAAAGAAAAAGGTAGCCACCATGTTGTTTCCAAGTTGTAGTAGGATTCTTTTGTTTCCTTTGTTGTCCTCACTTCATGGCCCAAATAAGGTTGTATTGGACCCCTCTTGCACATGGATAAGATGTACTAGGGTCTCCTCTTGATACTCCAATGGACCTTCCAATTCTGACTTGGTGGAAACCTTCAAAACCAATGCAGTTCAATACATCTTTTAATGTCTTTGTCTTGGACCGAGTCATTGGTCCATTTGGAACATGTAATGGGTCCTTGCTGGTGTTTCTAGTTTGGTCCGCATTAGGTCGTTTTCGCGACAACTGGTGCCCCAATAATAACCGGTATAGTAGCCAACACATGTATAATTTTCATGGTTTTCATTCCTCTACTCTCATAGGCTGAAAGTAAGGTAATTGGTAGCAGAATCCATAAGCGGCGGAGATATTGTGCTGCTGGTTCTAGGCAATGGCCTCCTTACTGACCTTTTGAGCAGAATATTAAGTGCTAGCTTTACTTCTCCTTCGGCCACACCACCCCCTAATGTGCTTAGTTTTGGGTATGTTGGGGCAGTAGTGGCACCAACTTAGGCCTCTACTCATCCTTGTTGTTGGCTCCATTTCTGCCCCTACTTAGTTCCCAGATACTGCTGCGAACTAACACGTTACGCCTGATCTTTCAACTTTAACTGATTCTGCACCCTATCTTGGTAATGATAAGTTGCATATTGATGACTATAAGGTTTTTTCCATATCCTTGAGTCTCTGCAACTGTTGATCTGTGGCATCATCAATTGGGTCATCCTACTTTCCCGTATTTTCAATTTGTTAGTTTTCAAAAATAAAATAACATGTAGACGCTCTCTTGTTCAATGTCAAGCATGTCTGCTTAGCAAGTCTTCACTTTTGTCATTGTGACCTATGAGTCATAAAACTATTGCTCCACTTGATTTAATATACAATGATGTTTGGGGCCTGCTCTTATGTTTTCTGCCTCTGATGGTTTTTGGTTACTATTGTTAACTTTACCAGACACACATACAAAATATTTATAGTATTAATCCTCTTGTTGCCAAAATTGCTGATGTGTTTTATATAATTCCAATGTTTTCCCAAGTGCTTGTGAGCGTGCAGTTTTTCCATAAAATCTAAATCTGTTCAAACTGATTGGCGTGGTTGAATATTGTAAGTTAAACAGTTTCCCTTTCAAACTACTGGTATTCATGCTAACACTGTTAATTTGTCCTCGATAACACTGAAGTAAAATGGCAGTGTTGAGCATCGTCGTCATCATATTGTTGAAATAAGTCTTACCCTCCTAGGAAAATGTAGTGCTTCATGATGATTTTGGAATTATGCATTTGAATCATTAGTATATCTCATCAATTGCATGGCTACTCTTGTCCTTTAAAATCAGTCTTCTTTTGAATGTTGTTTTCATCGTACTCTTGATTTTGATTTTCTGTATACATTTGGTTGTTCTGTTTTTTTTTTTCCTTTTTTGAGTCCATACCATGCTCATAGTGGATTTATGTTCATCACTCCAGGTGAGTTCTTAGAATATAGTTCCTCTCATCTTGGTACTACATTGTCTTGATTTATGCGTCTCAACCATATATAATTTTTCATCCATGTTTGTTTTCATGAAGGTGTGTTTTCGTTTTGTAAAATCTAAATAGATAGCTCAACCCACCTTTGGTTACCTCCCAATTTTTTTCACTCCAAGTTGACTCGCCAATCACCGTAAGCAACAGTTCTGTTTCCCTTGCCCCCCGACCTTTCAGCTCCACACAAATTCTAGAGAAATGGCTCCTCATTCCCCAACCTTGTTTGCCACATACCACAGCACCATCACCACCTTACCCTTCTATCACCGGCGATCTCCATGTTTCTCTAATGATTGTTATATACTAAGGACAGGTTTCTCCTCCTTCAAAATTACATCTTGACAAGGTTTATCATTTGTAGTTAACCTGATTCTGGCGGCAGTGGCTCTCCTACATCTATTTTGGCGAGCTTAGGTCTTCGATAGATCTCCTACACGGTCTTGGCAACTCTTTATTATCTCTCTACTTATCCTTTTCAATAGCTTTCAAGTTCAGATTCTTCTCCCTTGGTCGCCGCTCATCAGCATTCAATTGGTTCTTTTTTGTGCCTCAATGGCTAGCCAAAAACTGCCTTTAACAATATATGTGGCCTCATTTGGGCTGGCACCTACCTATCATAGTAAATGTCCTCTCCTAACCTCTAAGCCCCATTGTATTATTTCTTATGCTGACATGTATAAGGCGTGGCATGGTGCTATGTGCAATGAAATTCAACCTTTACGCTCTAATAACACTGGTCCCTTAGATTCCCTTTTCAACTTCGATGAATGGTTGTTGGTAATTCGGTGGGTGTACAGGATAAAAGCGGTCATGTAGATGGTAGTGTTGAGCGATATAAAACATGTTTGGCCTTGTTAAAGGTTTACTCAGCAAGAAGGCTGATTATGTATAAAACTTTTAGTCTAGTTTTAAGCAGGAGCGAGGCCGTCTGATTAGTCTTTTCTCCATTGCAGTCTTCGTGTAATTAGAAGATTCTTCAACTTGATATTCATGAAATGTCTTCCTTAATGGTGTTAATTATCGAAGAGGTCCTAATGAACAACGCTCTAGGTTTTTGGTCAAACTTTTGCCCTTCCCTCTATGTGGGTGGCCGGTTGGCATAAGTCTTAAATGGTTTAGAATCCGACCCCAATGGGGATCATGGTACACTCGTTTGAATGATTACCTGCTTCTATTGGCTTTTCCATTCTTCCAACGTGACACAATCCTTATTTTATTTCTTGTTTGTTGTTGCTGATATCTTTTATCTTCTAGTTTTATATTTAACATTCTACATGCGGGTAGGCACACTCTACTAGCTTCACCGGGCTATACAATTACTTAGTTTTTAGAGTTCAAGCTTCCATACTTAGGTGTCGTTCATATCTTTTTTTGCATAAGGTTTCAGTCCACTACTCATGAGTATGATGTTGCCACGAATCAACATAAAATATTTTTGACATTCCCACCACTCAAGCTAACCATGACTTCTTGGCAAACTGGTTGATACCTCCGGATTCTCTACTTTCAAAGTCACTATACTGCAGATCCATGTTTTTTAATCATACGACGTTGTCGAATATATAGGTGCTTTTTAACTATCTCACCTTTACGCAAGACTGACTATTTGCTTATTTTTGTTAATTAAGTCTAGTCAGTTCTATGTATGCTGCCTACAGTATTCTTAAATTGGGCGTATGTTAATACACATTCTGCATTATCTCAATAAGTATGACCACCTATCTGCATATCAATTGCAGTTTCCTCCTTTGCTCTACATGACTTTATAGGTGAATTGCGGCGGTAGTAATTGAATGATTCGCAAGTCTAATGGAGCGATATCTAGTCATTCATTTGGTTAGACTCCATTTCATGGAAATCAAGTAAACAACGCACAATATGTTTAGCTTTTACATGAGGCATTGAGTATAAAGCCTTGATAGATGGCCCCTCTTGAGGTTATTTGGTGTGATAATCTAGGTGCTACTTATTTATCTGCAAATCCTATCTTTCATGCTCATACTAAACATGTTGAGGTTGGTTATCAATTTGTACGAGACAAGGTTGCAAAGAAAGAGATTCAGATTCGCTTTATTTCTTCTCATGATTAACTTGTAAGATTAAGTTTTTGTACTAAGCCACTTCCTACTCCTTTAATTTATTGTTTTTCGATCAAGCTTAGTAGAGCCTCCCACCCTTAGCTTAAAGGGGCATGATATTAAGAATGTACCTATATAGAAAATATTGTAGGCATAACTCTTATGTTGTAATCTCCACCATTACTATTTTATATTTGCCCTACACGTATATAGTATATATATATATATATATATATATATATCTATATATTATATGTAGAAATATATTGGCTCACCAATAGGTTAAGCCTCCAATTATTCTCGAAGCTGCCAGTGATAATTAGGGTTGAAATGGCTATTGGCTAGCTTAAAGGCTATTGAGGAAGAGGTGCACTCTGGTGATCCCCTTTAACTAGAACTAAAATCTATGTCTTTAGCTTGGTCAACCTGAGATCCCAATTTGACGATCCCCTTTAACCAGAACCAAAATCTTTGTTTATAGCTCGGTCAACATGAGATTCTAATATGACGATGTCCTTTAACCAGAACTAAAATCTTTGTCTTATAGCACGTTAACCTTGAATCCCAATCTGACGATTCTCTAAACCAGAACCAAAATCTCTGTCTTTAACTCGCTCAACCTAAGATCCCAATCTATCAATCCCATTTAACAAGAACTAAAATCTTTGTCTATAGTCCAGTCAACATGAGATCCTAATCTAGTGATCCCTTTTAACTACAACTAAAATCTCTATCTATAATTAAGTCAACTTGAGATCCTAATCTGCCAATCCACTTTAACTATAACCAAAATCTTTATCTTCATCTCGATTAACCTGACATCCCAATATGACCATCTGTTTTAAACAGGACCAAAATATTTGTTTATAACTTAGTTAACTTGAAACCCTAATTTGACGATCCATTTAACCATAACAAAAAATTTGTCTTCAACTACTAGGAGAATCAACACTAGGATGTTCACGGTCTCATTACCACATATAATGGCAGCTCCGTACCATTTATTTCGGATCCAAAGCGGATGGTAAGATTGTTTTTTTATTACCGTTTTTTTACTTGATATTTTTTATAAGTATATTTAACTAACAATATTTTTATCTTGCAAGTAACGTTTCTTAGATGTGTGTTGCGATGTCGCGGTTGCACAAATTAATTACCCTAGCTTAAAACACACAAGATAGTATAGAGCAAGCAAGGGGTCGATCCCATGATGAAGGTTTAGTTCAGATTTTTATGCTATACGTTATGCAATGGGGGGTTTGATTTGCAATGATTTAAACTATGGTAGAAAATTAAACTAGCAAACAAAATCAATTTGAAAATTGAAATATAATCAAGAAAACAAACCTTGGTTGCAAGCACACATTCACCAATGGAAATTAGAACCGATCCTTGAAACGAAACTCCAGTTTATATTATGAATTTTATCTTTTCTTAATATTGGTTAATTAATGGATCCGCCATATAACTAACCCTAACCAACAAACAATCACAGTGTCCGCACTAATGATTTAATCCAATGGCAGCCTTAAGATCCAGATAAATTCATTAATCTTAACAACCAAGTTGTCAGTTTGTGTGTGCTTTGAATCGAAATGTTCTCCCTAAGTTTAATAACGTAGTTCCCGCTACAATTATCAAGCTTAGTTGCTTCACAAGTTTATATACCACAATTCCGGTTTTGATATCAAACTTAACAATAGATTGCTCACAATAATAACTTAAAGTCCGCTCTAGCAATCATCAACAACAATCATAGGAAATATGCATAGGAAAACAAACATACTCATTCATAACATAAACTGAAAATAAAAGGAAGAATAAATCTCACGGTTCTTGAAATCCGAAGGTTCGTTGTGTCCTTACAACCAAGAAAACGAGCTTAGCCTTGCATATCTATTAAGCAACTACTACTAAAGATGGAAGAATACATGATTTCTGATTTGTAGAGGGGAGAGTTTGTGTTTCTTCACTTCTTGCTGCCACCTCCTTCTACTCTCCCTCTATTTATACACAAATTGTAAGTAAGAAAAATCAAAGTTCAAGTGTGAACATCAATAGATGGTGGTAGTGTGAAGGCGGCTGGCGGCTGGTTTGAGGTTGGTGGCTACCTTCCTTGACCTTCTAGAATATTTACTAGAGGAGCTAAATTGCTGGAAACACTTGTATGTTGGTTTGGATGCTTCTGGATGAAATTAAGATTCGTTTCTTCACGCAACCTGCTTGGTGGCAGAATTCAGCTGTCATCTTTGAAAAATCATATCTCCCTCATATGACATCTTTTTTTTCTGAACTTTGGAGCGTTTATATAGCTTTGAGTAAGGAATCCAAAAAAATTGAGTTTGCATCAATTGGACTTCTGAAGCTCCAGATATTGAATTTTGAATGGGCAAAGGTCAACATTGGCAGACTGCGAGATTTAACTTTGAAGGATGTGATTTCCATGATCTTTCTCTTTTTATTTTTTCTTGCATTACGTTTCTAGAAAGGTATGGATGTTAGCTTTTTAATGCCATTGGAATCACTTCATTTCAACCTCTAGAACTCACGCTCTGCACAAAACATCGACTGAACGTCAAATCTGCCAATTACCTCCAATTTACTTCTTTTTGTATCTTTCATCCAAAAGTGCCTTCAAAACATAAACAAACAATATCAAGGCATTTTATATAAATAATGTACGCAAAACACTAGTTAAATGCGGGTGAAACTATCGAATAATATGGTTACATCAATGTAAGCCAAGCTCGATGGAGCTTTTTGTTAAAACACATGTATGGAGTGATAACCACCAAAAAGAGGGGCATCCACTTATAGATAGCTAAGCTCAGCATTTTGTGGTATGTTGGTTTTCAACCATTTTTTTTATTAAGTTATAATTTCCTTCAATTTGATTAATTTAATTTTTCTTTCCAGGATAAATATAACAACCGTTTGAAATAGAGATGATCCTTCAACCCATTCAGATATCGATCTGAATTTATGGTTGGAGGTGCAATCATCTAATGGGCCCAATAGAAATTGGGTGTATGGACTTTATAACACTGCGATTGAAAAATTGCGGACGACCAATTATGTTTCAATCGTTGAATGCTCACAATCAGTTTTGAACATTCAAACTCTAGAGTTTGTGGCGATGTTAGACCAACAAGTTCAAAATCAGATGACCCATTTTAATGAACAATATGAACGGCTCACTAAGGATTGGGGGAGAAATAAGGGGACGATCCTTCGACCCACCTTGATTTTGAGCCAGATTTGTTGATAGAGGCAGGATTATCTAGTGGACTCGATAAAAATCAGGTGTATGGACTCTCCAACACCATGGTTGAGAACATGTGGATGGCCCATAGTGTCTCAACTGTTGGGAGCTCGCAATTGATATGGAGCACCTAGTCTCAGGAGCTTGTGGCCTTGCAAAAACATACGACCAATCTCACTGAAAAATATCAACTCTTTGTGAATTATGAAAAACTCCGCCAAATGATCTTGGATATGAGATCACAGATGAGTGATTCATGGTACCTTTTTTTTGGCAATATGGTTCCGGGAACGACCAGCTTCCTCCTCCGCCTCCTACATCACCATTATGTTAGTTTAAATTTATTTGAACACCCAAATTTGTAATGAATATTTGGCTTTTATGATTAAGATAATTTATTTTTACATAATTGAATTTTATAAAATTTTATTTTTATTTTTTTATTATTCTATACAATTTTATATTAACTTTTTTATACAATTTTATTTTTTTTAAAAAATATATTTTTAATTATCATGGACGGTGTTATTGACGGAATCACTTTGTCGGTATATTTTAGAGAGTTGGAAAAAATTTATTGCATGTGCCACTATCACCGACGGAATCATTTTATCGGTATATTACCGATGAGAATAACGACGAACTCGAACTGTCAGTATATTCCAGAGAGTTGGAAAAAATTTACTGTATATGTCATTATCAGTGATAAAATTATTTCGATGAAATAATTCTGTTGGCATAATTCCAGTGGGTAACTTTTTTTTTGGCACGCATTTTTTATTTGTAAAATCATCGGTTTTTAATTTTTTTTATTGATATAATGGTGACATAAATTGAATTACCAATGGACGAATTCCATTGGTGAATTAGTCGGTAAAATTTCACCGACGGAATGGTAATGTCACACCGATAGAAAATTCTGTCGGTCAAACTAGTAAATGTAGTAGTGAAATAAATACATATAATGCTTCTGTAATAAAATATTTTGATTGAATTTGTACCCTTTTTTTTTATAGTAGTTAAGGCATGAATAATAGTTTTATAAATCTTTTATTATTATAATTTTATGTATCCTTAGTCTCAAGTTTCATTTTTTTTTCAATTCTCTTTATATTTATTAACTAATTTTTAAGCATTTAGAATCTTGTCAATGTTTTTTTTTTTCATAGATTGATGTTATTTAAAGTTTTATTATATACTATTTCAAGGGCAAAAATAAAATAAAATGGAATCAGCATCTTCCATAACAAAATCTTCAAAAATAGAAGAATTTTTATTAAATTAAACAAATCTTTGCATGAAATTAGGCTTCCATGGATAGAGTGATCGATATATATATAGATTTTTCTTAGAACATTTAGATATACTATATTGCAAGAGAAGCTAAAAATAGTAATGACATTGAATGGCAAAGCTACAACCTTGCACAAACATGGACAAAATTCATCAACTGCTTGATAAATTTACGAGTGGTGTTGAATTCCCCTCGCGCCCTATAAAGGATCGACATGGAAGATTAAGAAATTCATTCGTTTTCCTAGAGTATTGAAGAAAGAAAGCAACATAGCTGACAAAAAGATGGGCCTGAAAGTTGTATCCTTTGCAATAATATCATTCTCACTATTTTTATTGTTAGCATCAACAGCTAAAGGCCAATCAAAAGGTGTTTTCGATGTGACTAAATATGGTGCCGATAAAAGATATCACACAGTGACACAGGTATCTTATATATTTTCTCGTATGCATGCGTTTGATTTTTAAATAGTTGAATATATAGTATTCGAGTCAGAACTTATTTACGTTTCCTTAGATTTTCAACGTAACACCCGAATTTGAGACCTACTGATCCTCTCTAAATATTTCCCTTCGCTTTCCATTTTTAGGCTTTAACCAATGCTTGGAAAGATGCTTGTGCTTCAACAAACCCCAGCAAAGTTCTTATTCCAAGTGGGACATACTCGTTACGGAAGTTGACTCTAGCAGGTCCTTGCAAGGCTGCGATTGAGCTCCAAGTTTCTGGCATATTGAAGGCACCGGTTGACCCAAATCAGTTCTCAGGAGGTCATTGGGTTAATTTCATGTACGTAGATAAATTTACATTGTCGGGAAGCGGCACTTTTGATGGGCAGGGAAAGGTTGCATGGAGCAAAAGTACATGTCAGAAAGATAAAGATTGTGACAGCCTCCCAATGGTAATCTACTCATCATTATGAAGTCTAATTTCCTTATTTTTTAATTATATGTTATGGCGCTACCAAAGTTTCTTTAATCATTTGCTTTTTGTTTGCTTCTAACATGGATCAGAATATAAGGTTCGATTTCATCACCAATGCATTAGTCCGAGATATAACTACTCGAGATAGCAAGAACTTTCATGTTAACGTCTTGGGGTGCAAAAACCTCACCTTCCAGCATTTTACCGTGAGTGCACCAGGTGAGAGTGTAAACACCGATGGAATCCACGTCGGCCGATCTACTGGGATCTACATTATCGATTCAAAAATTAGCACAGGCGATGATTGTATCTCCGTTGGAGACGGCACTGAAGAACTACATATCACAAGAGTAACATGCGGACCTGGCCATGGCATCAGTGTTGGAAGTTTAGGGAAATACCCAAATGAGAAACCTGTTTCTGGAGTATTTGTCAAGAATTGCACCATCTCAGATACTACAAATGGCGTTAGAATAAAATCTTGGCCAGCTTTATACGGTGGTGTCGCATCTAACATGCATTTTGAGGATATTGTTATGAACAATGTCCAAAACCCTGTCATCATAGATCAAGTGTATTGCCCATGGAACCAATGCAGTCTAAAGGTATTGCCTTTTCTGTTACCATAAGGATATTTTCGCAGTATTAAATTACTGTGACAATATTTTACCCAATTCGTGGATCAAACACTCCACAATTTATCAAAATCTGTTTTACATCTTATGAAAAAAAAAAAAATGTTTCAACGCAATTCGCATGCAATTCATAGTATTGACTGTGAAGCAAACATGTTGTGCACTGCATTCCATAATTGGTTGCATCATGCTAGATCCATAATGTAATTCTGAAGAACGCCTACACAAGCATACTAATTTTTTTATGTTCCTTAGTGCTAGGAAGATTACTAAAAGTCTATTGGGGTCTTAATGTTCTTTCTTGTTTTCTTTTGCAGGCTCCATCAAAAGTGAAGATCAGTGATGTAAGTTTTAAGAATATAAGGGGAACTTCCGCAACTCCGGTTGTTGTTAAGATTGCTTGCAGTAGTAGCATCCCATGTGAGAAGGTGGAGCTTGCTGACATTAAACTTGCATATAGAGGACCAGGCGGCCCTGCAAAATCCCAATGTTCTAACGTTAAGCCCATAATTTCTGGGATAATGAGCGCACCCGGATGTTGAAGATAGGGACTTCCATCTGAAATTCTTTTGGTTTCGTCATTCATAGGCTCGTTTTTAGATGGAGAAGTCCATCTTGTAATTTTGATTAAACAGATGAATAAAATTTTATTATTTTAATTTTAAATACAAGATCGCTTGGTTTCTTTTCCAATTTAATTTCAATAAAGCTTCAATCTTATGCATAAAAAAGAAGAAGCAAAAAGAGTATAAATCATATAGCAACCCTACAAGATTTTTCCTTTATTTTTTAAATTTATTACTTATGGTCCATGCCCTTTTTTTTTTGTACAAATTTCCTTTTAATCTTATTTTTTTTAATTTGAATAATTAAATTTTTGTTTAATGATTTTTTAAAAAATATTAATTAACTTTGTCAAATATGATCTGAAACGAATATTTATTAACCTTGAATAATTGATTGTTGTTTAATTAAATTTGTTACTCTACAGACATTTCTGAACTTTGAAAATTGAAGGCACTCAATTAATAAATCCTTGTAGATATTTAAATAGAAAAACTAAAACTACAATAGTATGCATTTTAAAAGTATTTTATAAAAAATGGAAAAATAAATTCATATCAAAAGGGAAAAACTTAAAGTAGAATACAAAAAATTAACAATTTCACAAGCCAAATATATAATATCTCCAAAAATAAATGATAGTTGAATTAAGTTAAGAAACTTATTCTTTTAAGAATGTTATCATTTTTACAAAAATTATATAAATTTCATATTGCAAAAAATCCATACAATGTTTTTTGAAATAAGGTTAAATACTAAAAATTAATTAATGATCTTCTTAATTGGCCAATAACTATTTATGTAGATGATTACCATATTACAAGTACAAAAAAACCTTAAATCTCTTCTTTGAATTAATATAAGTGATTTCTTCTTCTTCTTTTTGTCATTTAGTATTTATGTTTTGTTCCTTCAATTTCTTTTTTTTTTAATTGGTTCTTTGACATTGCAATACTATTGGTTTGTGCTTGGTGCATTGTTTTGTTTACTTATAAAAAAGGATGTTGAGAAAAATTTAAATTTATTGATTTACAATAATTAAAGGTTTGAGGAGTAACTTTTAAGATTTGAAAAACATTAAGCCTCATTAGGAACTTGGTTGCAGGGGTTGGTATCTAATATGACACTAATAATCTTGACGTAGTAATCTATTCTTATTTACCTTTTCATTTGACATGTGGTAAGATATTTTTATACAAGGGTAAAAAGACAAATCACATATTTCTATTCTCAAATTAAAAATCCTTCCATAATTTTCAATCTTATTACATAAAAAAATTGAATATGAGAATATGCATCCATTAGTTAAAAACAAAGCATGTTACCGTCAAGGCTTTAAGGAGTGATAAGATTTTATTTTATTTTATCCTTTTAGATTTGGTATTTTTAGGAATTGGCTTATTAGTTTATTTTGATTACCTAAAAATAGAGAACTCGTAATATCAAAGAAAAGTTTGGGAGCTAGGTTTGTCAAAATAAAGCTAAATTCTACTAATTTGAAGTAATTAGGGGTTGAAGAACCAGATTTTACGCTAAATCAAATACAAAAGACTGAAGTTAATATTCATGTAAAGATTGGTTGGTGCGTGCAATGCATATGCAATAAGTGAGGCAAGTCGCAACACTCTGGTAGTGCGTGCAACTTCCTTTGATTGCTAAAAACCGCATTTCTCGGTGATATTTTATTCTTCTTTCCCTATTTTGTCTCTCATCTCCTTAGGATTTCCGTTGATCTATCAAAGTTGTTGTCATACCCTCCTCGTGGGAGCGTGATGTCACGACAACACTTTTCGAACGGTGTTCTGGAATGCTCTTTGTTTGGTTTAGGAAGTCACAACTTAGAATTATAGTTACTAGGAACCCTATTTTAAAATTATGGTGGAAGAATCAACGATTGTCATTGGATTAAGAACATTGATTGTGGACCATTTGATTAAAAGTTGAATTGCTGGTAAGAGGGTTTCCAATTTTAAAATTGGTCTTCTCCATTCCAAAATTACAATTAAATTAGTAAAATATATATGCATTTTTTATTTTTTATTTGTTGATTTATTTTTGTGTTTTGACTTAATGAGCGCGTTAAAAACCAAACACATAGATAGTATATTTTTTATTTTAAATTATTTGGAAAGATGTTGAAAATGATGCAATTATGTCAACATATTTTTTGGGTTTTTTTTGTCTTTTGCTATTTTTTGTTTTTAGTAATAAAAGCCCTCTCTTTACAATTGTTACAGAGTAAAAACTTATCAAGTGCTTTTCATTGTAAGTTTGTAAAGATAAAAAGATTGTTCTTCAAAACTTAATCTTCTTAAAGTTCTAGTTTGGTTGACCTGAAACTCTATCTTCGCAACAATCCTCTTTAACCAAAACTATAATTCAACTATTTTTTTCAAGAAATGTCATCTCCATAACTTTTGGTCTTAGCTTAGTTGACTTAAAATCTTGCATCTCAATGATATCCTTTAACTAGAACTTTGGTTTCATATATCGATTAACTTGAAATCCTAATTTGGTGATTCCTTTTAACCAGATTCTAAAATCATTGTCTTATGTTAGATTAACTTGAGATCTCAATTTGTCGATCCCCTTTAACTAAAATGAAAATTGTTGTTTATAGCTCAATTAACCTAAAATCTCAATATGACAATTCTCTTTTACTAGCCTGCTACTATAAGTTATACCATCAAAGGAAAGGTCCTTTGACCAAAAAACAACTCTGACATAAATGCCACTTCACCTTAATGTCTAGTTAATGCCATAGATATCATCTGTTTTTTGACATGAAAAAACAGGGGAATCGGGTGCTTTTCTTGAGTCCCAATGCACAAACCATTTCCTGTTTGTGAGTTTGTTGCAAGCAGAACAAGCCCAAGTTGCTCCTACTATTGACCTCACCATAAAGACTCTTAATATAGGGTCCAATGCTAATTCAACAAACACTTACGAATAAGCTTATAAAATAATTTGGATAGTTAAAGGCATGCGTAAAATAAATTGAGGAGAAACACAGAACTAAAGTAACATTTCCTTGGAAATGATGCGATAAGGGTGATTTTAATATTTCTTAAGCATAACCAACCCCTTTCATACCTCTGGAACCATTGCATATTTTAAGATTCTTAGTTTTTGTAAGAAATTAGGTGGCGACTCTATTTACCATATTTTCCCTTTAATTTTGGTGTTCTCATTTTATGTCATGTATGGCATGAGTAAAAGAGAAAAAAAATTGATTAAAATATCTAATCCTTATTTTCTAACATATTTATTAGAAAACGAACCTCATAATTACTCAAAGGCAATGCCCATTCCCAAATCTCTCTATTGAGAAAAGGTAATCAAAAGTGAAATTAAATCCTTTACAAACAATCATATATGGGAACTAGTAGGTCTTTCACTTTAAAGTAAACCATTAGAACATAAATGGATATTTGAAAGATACAAAGAAATACTTATTTTTAAATGATTCAAATAATTAAAAGGTGTGAATTATTTTCTAACATACTTAGGGGGACTAGTGTCAACTATTTGTGTCAATTGTAATAGTCAATCAGTAGTAGGAAGTGTATAAGTAGCATATATAATGGTAAATTTAGACATATATGTCATAGAAATAATGTTGTTAAACTCTTACTTTTGAATATAATTAATTCCATTAACGATGTAAAATTCAAGGGAAAATATTATGGATCTGCTAACTAGAGTTTTATCGAGAGGCTTGTGTATAATTCATCAAGAGTAATGAGATTAAAAACTTTAACAATAAAAGAGTTGAATAATGATAACCCTATCTAGTTGACTCGAGATCATAAGATCTAGGTTTAAATAAATAAATAACAAAACTAAGCATATAACATTCTTAATTAACACTTAGGAGTTATTTTTTCCTTCCTATTCCTATAATAAAAAAAGGTTTTGGTTGCAACATGATATATGGTGAGTTGTTCTCTTAACTATTTTTATATCTTGGAATACCAAGTTGAGAAAAGCAAAACGCTCCTAATGAAATATTACCTATAAGAGTGAGAAAGATGGATATTTCTTTGACAATTTTAAGAAAGCAAAATTCTTTAAAGCTCTTAAAATCCAACAATTGTTCATGGTAAAAAATAAACATACTCTGTAAGAACTAAAAAAAATATCTAGATAGAGAAGTATGTGAATATTATTGTTTTGGTTGATATAAAAGGATATATAATTGAAGACATTGCGTGTACTATTTAGTTGAGTAAACCAACAACATTTCATTAAGAAATGTTCAAAACCAAAAATTACCTATCTTGATATAGTGATCCACTAAATCATTATCTCTCTATGTGTTTTCAAATTTTTCATATTGATTAGATAATTTCTATTCATGTAGAGGATTGTTGAAATAGTCTGAATAAAAATTTTCAAGGATTGGGCATGAGCTTGGGTTTGGCTTTTTCTTACCAATCTATTTTAGATTTTGATTTTGGTTATTATAAACTAATTATTTGGATAATAAATATTTTTTTTCCATCTCTTGAATAAAAATTTTGAATTTTTTTCTTTCTAAACACATAATTTTAAAGAAAAAACATTTGTTTTTTTAAGATAACTACCATGTTTTTATTTATTTTTTTATGATGGATAATTAAAACAAAATGACAAGAATTAATTTTGGTAATTGCATAAGTTTTGGTTTCAAAAATAGTACGAGATGGCATGTCCGTGAACTGTTGTAGGCTTATAAAACAAATTTACTTGATAGTGTTATAATTGTGAAGCAACACAAGATAAGTAATAGAAACTAAAGGTATGATGGAGCCAATATTTCACGATGGAAAAAAAAAGTTGTGTTGGTGATCATAAACTTAGAGACTTGACAAAATGATTTGTAGCAATCCACAGTGTTTTGTGAGGAAAGATATAATGCTTTCGCCACATGATTTAGTTTTTCTGTTAATAAAAAGAAAAAAAAAAATTACAAAGCTAATATTACAAAAAAAAAATTACAACGATAATTTTGGAAGAAAACAAAACCCATGAAGAAAAACGTTGTAGCAATTAAAATGTTTTGTGAGGAAAACTACAGTGTTTTTCTCAATACAATCGACAAAGATAATTTTAAAAAGAATCATAAAAAAACCATTTAGAGAAATACAATAGCAATCTACAGTGCTTTGTGAGGAAAAAACAACGATTTTCCCATATGATTTCGTTTTATTGTAATTATAATTTTTAACCAACTCAATATTAAAAAAAAATCGACAAAGATAATTTTGAAAAAAATCATACGAGAAAACACTACAGCAATTCACAATGTTTTAAAGAAAAAAAAATTACAAAGCTAAATTCTCAATCAGCTTAATATTTTAAAAATAAAATCGACAGAGATAATTTTTGAAATAATAAAATAAAAAAAAACACAAAAATTCAGGGATAAAAAAACTATGCAGGAAACATTGTAGTAATTCACAGTGTTTTGTGATGAAAGCTACAATACTTCCACACATGATTTAGCCTTATTTGTAATGACTTATAATTGTAATTCTCGACTAGCTTAATATCAAAAAAAATAAAATTGACAAAGATAATTTAAAAAAAAAAATCATAAGAAAAAAAAACTATGTAGAGAGACGTTGTAGCAATCCATAGTGTTTTATGAGGAAAATTACAGTGTTTTTCTCACATGATTAAACTTTATTACAAAGTTAAATTATAACCAACTCAATATTAAAAAAATAGCATCGACAAAGAAAATTTTAAAAAAAATATTACAAAAAAGAAAACACAAAAAAAACTGGAAAAAACCATGTGAGGAAAAATTGTATCAATCCATAGTGTTTTTGTGAGGAAAGTTATAGTGTTTTCCTCACATAATTTAGCCTTTCTTGTATGTACTTATAATTGTGATTCTTAACCACTTTAATATTTAAAAAATAAAATTGACAAAGACAATTTTAGGAAAAAACAAAAAAAACAAAAAAAAAAACTATGTGGGAAAAAACATTTTATTAATCCACAATAATTTGCAAGGAAAGCTATAGTGTTTTTCTCACATATTGTAACTGTAATTCTTAATCAGCTCAATATTAACAAATAAAATCGAAAAAGATAATTTTGAAGAAAATCATAAAAAAAAAAAAATCATGTGGAGAAATATTATAGCAATCAACAATGTTTTTTTTTTAAAAAAAAATTACAAAACTAAATTCTCAATCAGCTCAATATTAAAAAAATAAAATCGAAAAATATAATTTTAAAAAAATAAAAAAATAAAAATGAAAAAATATGTGGGAAAACATCATAGGAATCTATAATATTTTAAATGAAAAAAAATAAAAGTAAAATTTTTAACCAGATCAATATTAAAAAAGTAAAATTGACAAAGATAATTTTGAGAAAAAAAAAAGAAAAAAAAAAGAAAAAACTGCATCAAAATAAAAAAAAAAAACAAAAAATGACAAAAAAAGAAAGATAAAAAGGGGGGAAGGGAAAAAGTGCAAAAAAAATATGAAAAAAAAAGTGAATAAAAAAAAATTCGATGTAGATTATTGTTGTAATTAATAATGCATTGGGTGTAGGTGAACAACGAATTCCCCACACCATTTATTTATTACTTAATAAATAGGGGTTAAATGAGAAATGTTTTATACACTTGTAGAAATTCTTTAGCCTTCTTCTTTATTATTTTTCCGAACCTTTTTTGCCATTTTCCCTCCATTTTAGAGGTTAAGTTTCAATGTTTTATTAAGAGATATTTTGAGTTTCTCTTATTCCTTGGTCTGTAAAGTTTCAAAGAACATAAATGTTTTAAAATCACGAGAAATTAATCACATTTTATTTATTTGTATTAAGTGATGTGTAAGAAAATTTTAAGAGTAAATAATTGATTCTTGACGGTTACAATTTTTTCAACAAGTACTTTGCATTATTTTAATTCAAGTATAAGTTTCAATTATATGCATGATATCATGCTAGGATTTTGTTTCGATCATATTACAAGTTTACATTGATTATATAAATGGCATGCTATTAACCTAAACAATTATGATCACTAATCATCTTAAATAATATTTTAATCACAACAAAAAAAAAAAGCCAGATTAAGCAACAGCTCCTTTTGAACTGCAAATCGTGCGAGTGAAGGCACCATATGCAGAAAATAAGAGTATAATTATTCTCTAATGTAGTATAATTAGTTCTACATGTTAGATACTGGACGAAAATGTCCAAGGAATTAATAATTATTTTCATTAACTAGTTTCAATTTGCTATTGTATAAATTTAATGAAATTTTGAATTTTGAATTAATAATTAAAAGAAGAGGAAAACAAGAGCAAGAAAGAAACAAGTACTGATTGAATCATTGATTTACACAGGTGATTTAGAGCAAGTAATCCCTAGCCCAAGCCTCGGCCATATTATTATTAGTTCAGTCCAGAGTCTAATCTAAGCACGCACTCTTCACAAACCGAGTAATGTATCTAGGCCATTCTACCTTTGGGCTGACCAAGTATGAAACATCTTGTGTAATTTATTTCGGCCTCAAAACGGTTGCGCTTGTTTTCCTGTATCTATGGTTCATGTGGATCCAATCAATTACACAATCTTTTTAATCCACATTATTGCCTTGTTTGTTTTTTATAATTCACTTTTCTGAAAATTATTTTCCTCACTTTTTTATATTGATAAGTATAAGGAAAATAAGTCAGAAAAAACTTAATTCCAGTCAATGAAAAAAATAAAGCCTTGTACAGAAAAGTGTTTTCCTTTTTTTATTATAAGAAAAACACTTTCCTTTTTTTATTGATAAAAAGTGTCATTGTCCCAACATCTCTGTTTCTTCACCCAATTTGATTTTCCTTCTCTGTTGCTGATACAAAATCTCATCTGAGTTGGGCTCCTAACCTTGCTTTCAAGCCAATTGCCAGCCTTGGAAAATGGATTTGTGCCTGAGTCAACTCGCCTAAGGTTATACAATATCAACGCTGCGCCAGCTAAGAAGAGGGCCTGAGCTCATTTTGATTTCATCACAGGTAGAGAGCACAAACAAATGAAGGAAGGAACCATGGAAAGAAGGGACAACACAATCAAGAAATTCATTCTTGTTACACCATGACAAGTTTAGGCTTAGGAAGATTTGATCTTTGTTCCATCTAGTGAAGTAGATTTCAATTCCAGTGAAGAGAAGAGTGAAACTTCGATAGCTACAGGCCTTAGCCCCAAACTTCTCTCTCCATGCCGGTCAAGCTTCTTTTGATATGGAGCTTTCCCTGGATTCTCTTGAGGTCGGGGTTGAAGAATCTGGTTACTCAACAATGGGTTAAGCCTAAACTAAATGCGTTTTCCTGTTACCACACATCCGGTTAAGGCTCTTCACGTTACATGTGGATTTATAACCAATTTGTTTTGGCTTTATTCATATGAAAAAAAAAAACACAAATATATAACTCTTACCATAAACTAATTTGATTGTATTCTATAAAAAAAAAAAAAACTTATTTTAAGCTTTTAAAATTGAAAAAAAAATATATTAAAAGGTTTTACTTAAAAAATATTTCACAAGCTTATTTCTCTATAATATGATATGACATATATAGTTATATGTTATAAAATAAGCTATATATGAATATAGGATATAATAAAACAAATTCATCATTATACTTTATAATTTTATTCTTTTATTGTAAGTGATTAAATATTTATATTAAATATTTTATATATATTAGATAAATTAAAAAAATTAATTTATTAATAAATTATTTTCCAGTTCATTTTCCATAACATACCCAAATACTAGAAAGTGTTTTTCAGTTCATTTTCCATAACACTACCAAACATCGAAAAATACTTTTTCGGAATTCACTTTCCTTGAAATTTATTTTTTAAAAGAAAACAACTTTCCTGCAGATAAACGGAACCTATACCATATAGGAAACAATCTTTAATGTAGAAATCTAGAAATGGTAATTTCGTATTTCTTTTTAATTTTTGTACTGTATTCTATTTTTCAAATTATAATTTTTTTGGTTCCTCAATTTTTCATACATTCAATTTGATCCAAAACGCTATTTTTCTTATTTTTAGTTCTTGGTTTGAGAGATGAAATGAGTCTGAACATTCGTTATGGGTCTTTATGTTTGCTTATTCGCTAGAGAATACCTTTGACGTTAGGATCTACTAGCTCCATGCTCTAGAAGTGGAAACTAAACAGTGCTCATTACCATTTGAAGCCGTAATATGCTGTGCATTCCGAGTCCATACAAGTTAGAGACAATCTATTCTACCACATAAAGTTTGTTAATAAGAGAAATGAATAATAAAGTCCATACAATTTTTTTTTATTCGAAACAGAACAAATAAAATAATCCTAAAATATCTTGGCTAAAATTTTAACAAGAAATCTAGAATGACTTGAAATATTGACAAGATAAAAAGATAAAATTCATTCTAATTTGTTATGTTTTTTAGAATAATACTAGGTACACATGTCACAACCTTAAGAGAATTCCCATTAACATTGGACAATGATGCTCAAGATTTTGAATGCTAAAATTAATTATATTTGAAATTTAGTTTTTGCAACGAGGTAGGAAAATGATTGTGATATTGATTAGTACTTCAAAATATATTTTTATCAATGTTTTATATCATTATTTTGTATTTGAAGTATCAATAACTCCTTAACTAAAGCATGTTTTATAATAACAAGTCTGATACTATAAGATATCTTTAATTTATGGTAAATGTTCATCTTAAATGCAGGCCTATCATATAAATCAAATGATTGATTGATGAGTTTAAATACTGAAATTGAGAAGACAAAGAAAGGGTTAAGCTTAGAAAAGAGATACCAGTTCAGTCCAAACTGGAACGCTATTCAGTCATTGGCCCATATCTGGAGCTATAGAACTTGGATTTGGGTCTGCTCTATATGGATGGAAAGCTAAGACATAGGCCTAAAACTTTCATGGGAGTCTAAGATTTAAAAAGGTTGTTTTCAAGTTCAAATTATAGCAACAATGGAGAAGTCTGAATCTGTCTTGTAGTCCAGACACTGTTCAATGTTTAGTTCATATCTCGAGTTATAAAAGTCCAAATGCACTGATTCTTCTTTTGTTAGAAAGCTGAGACAATTTCCTAGAATTTTCATGGGGACAATTTGTTCAAATTCTGACGTTAGCAATGATATTTTGTTCAAATAATAAGATAAGGATTGTCATCAAGTTAAGATGTGGTCACCCACTTAACAATTAGTCACCAAATCAATAGTTCTAAATTTTTGCATATAAAAAGAGGCATTTGCCATGTATTTAGGCATCTTGGTTTTTAAATCAAGATCATGCTTAAGTTTTGCTTTCATTAATCTCTTGTTTATGCCTTTCATTTCCTTTACTATACTTATATAATCATGTTCTCCTCTGGTTTATTTATGCTTTTCTTCTTCATTATGTTTAGCTAAGTTTATTATGTCAAGGTGAAAAGGTTACAATAATTGTAAGAATAAGTATAGTATAAACTCAACATGAACCTTAATGTTTGATACTAACATGTTTTGTATTTGTTATCTTATCCACTTTTAATACTTTACTTGTTAAATGATTAATCTAGATTTATATTGTATAACCCTTGGTACAACAAATACTTGGCATATTCATAGCCTAAACTGTTTGGTATAACCGACAACTATGCTATGAAAGGAATTTAATTTGTTATTAACATAAGTTATAATCATGAATACCTAACAACATTTACAAGTATTAGTATTATTCGAATAAGATAACTAATGTAATCATGTTAATAATTTATAATCTGATTGGAATCTTCTTTGTGTGTGGTTTCCAATTGAGTAATAAAAGCTTATACTATACTTGTTTGAATACCATTAGTGGATCCTCTAACCTTGATAATTGTTTTTATCATTATTTAATCCTTATATCAATATCATATCTCAAAGCTCTCTTCAACTTATTGTTGTTGTTATTAGATAGTTAATCTCCTTGTAGTTCTACCCTGGTCTTGTTAGGTTATTTATTACTTCAATACTTTTACACTTGAGAGAAAACATTAATTTTTTGATCGTATAAATATCCTCCTCAATTCTGCACACATAAAGCTTAAATACAAGAAGTAATAGTGTCGGGGTATTCCTGAGATGCCGCTCTAACAATTAAGTTTGTATTTGATGTTCTGAATGTTGTGCAAAGAGAGTATGTTTATAAATTATATACAGAATGAGAAAGGAGTAGATGAGGAGGAGGCTCCCTATAAACGTGCAAGTGTAGATGGAGTTGTCTTTGGTGAAAGGAAGAGTAAAGTAGTTTATATGCCCATGTTTCACTGATGGTAGAATAATAAAAAAAATACTAAAAATATTTAGGTGATAATTCAACAGTTATTAAAAGTGATATGATAGATCAATTATGAAATCTTGGATTTGATTTCTTTTTTAACTTAAGTTTAAAAATAAGCTTTATATAATTTTTTTTAATATGATCTAGTTAACTTGATTATTATAAAAACAACATTGCTAATAGGTGAAAAAATATAAGAATAGAAAAAATGATAAAATTGACTAAAAAAACATTTTTTACTCAACTCCTTATCTAGCTCTGTTTTAAAATTAAATTGTGTGAGAGTTTTTTTTGATATGACTTGGTTAATTTGATTAATTTAAAACACTCTAATTAACCAATAAAAAAAATTTAAGAATAAAATTAAAAATAAAATAATAAAATTGAAAATACAAAAAACTTCTCAATCTAACTTTTTACATAGCTTGAGTTTAAAATTAAATTATATGAAAGTTAACTTGATGTGATATCATTAACTTAACAAGTTCAAAAACAACTCGGATAATAGATAGAAAAAATTAATGATAAAATTAAGAATAAAATAAAATTAAAAAAATAAATAAAGTACATCGTTTCACTTCATAGGTGCATTGCCTTTACATCTAGTATGTTTAGGCAATTGGAAGTATAATTCATACCTTTAATAGTGGGTCAAGTGGCTTTTAAACAATAAAAAGGAAAATCCATAATTATAAAAAGGTTCAACTTCAACATGATAGATTTTACAGAGCCCAAATTTCAATCGTCGATATCATTCCATAATTTCATTTCCCCTTTTCTCTTTCTTTAGTATTTCTTATGGGCATCGTAAATGTCAAGAAAACATGGCTAGACTTGCGGGTGGTTTCATCTTACGGGGCATTATTCTATAATATGGCTAGACGTGCGCGTTATTCTATAACAGGGTATGATGGTAGAGATGGAAGTTGAGTAAATCCAATGGTTCACTCTCAAACTAGGCAAAATTTGAAATTTCAATGTGCATCTTCATTGTATTGGCTGGTGGAAAAAATTTGGCAAGGAATTTTTGAGTTAAATCCTCTCAAATAGTGATTGAATCTATCGACATGGAGTTTAACCGATTCTTCACTCTATCCTAAAGAGAAAATGGAAATTACCGGAGGCAAATAACATCATCAGTAACGCATTATGCTTGAAAGAGTCACAAATTGCCAAGAAACTTGCGATGCGAATGTTAGGGTCATCACTCGACAATCTATAAAACTGAACTGAAGTTTGAATGATTTGAAGTATGGCCGGTTTAATCTCAAAATTGTTGGCCTCAATCCTCAATTTCTTGATCACGGAATCGATTTTCGTGACCTGTGGGAGAGCAAAATCCTTTAATGTCCATGTGTCTTGCCTGGGATTCTTGTTGTCTACCATGGTGTTTGAAATATTTTTTTTGTCTCTAGCTTCTTTTTCCTTAATTCCTTTTGTAGTTTTCTCAATCTCATGATTATAAGGTAGTAGCTTAAGATCCTTATAGCTTCTCATACACTAGTTATGAACCTAAAAATTAAAGGCAAAATAAATCAAATTAGATTGAATTTAACAATAATTGATATTATTAATAATTCTATCTAAAATCCCCGGAAACATTGCTAAAAACTTATGACGTGTTTAGGGTATCCAAAAATGTATGTTATCTGCTACTTAAAGGGGTTTTTATAGTTTGGCTTTATCCTTTAAAGGAAAGGAAATCAATTTCCTGCTCTATCATGGATTCTGACTTTATTTTCTTTCAAGTTATTACGGGCTAATTTTAGGGAAGAAAATACATGAATTGAGGCTTTTATATTTCTGAAACAATTGTAGGGAATCAAGTTTTCTTTCTAACAAAATTGGTCTTGCAATTCTTTGACTTTTGGAACTCGATATATGGGCGAAAGACCAAAATAGTGTTTGGGTCATAGAAATTCCTGGTCTGATTTGAACTCTGTATTTAGACTCGCTCTTTGGGCTTTAAAACAACAAAACTAGGTTTTTTTTTTCTCTACATAAGAATTGTAGATCTATGCCTCAGATTTTTAGAAAAGTAGAGAACACATTAAATGGAGTTGTATAACTTTCATTATAAACCAAAGACCAATTAATGCTTAAGCTTGTTTGAGACAAACCAACTAGTGTTTGAACTCAGGCATCTCCTAGAGAGTATGTCAATTCAAGACTACACTATAGAATAGAAGATCTAAGATCAACTTTTATGAATTCGTGAGAGGCTCTTAGGCGTCATCTAGAGAATGGTATTGTTACCCTAGAAAGACTAAGTCAATCCCCTTCAATAAGAGTGGTGCTATTGCATTTGAAAGACCAAGTCAATCCCTTCCTTGGAAAGTGTCTGAAAGCCCCCACTGAAGATCAATAGTTAGGAAATAAATTTTAAACATGTATTATTTTTATTTTGAAAATAAATTTACTCTTCTATTGAGGATTATGCATCCTGATATGATTTGAGTAATAAGTATGAGAGAGGTTCTTAGTAGGAACATGTCTTAAAGGTGGCACTAAGGTGTTTGTTTTTACTACCCTACTAACTTTGAATAGGTAATGCTATTTGATTTAAGGGAGTTATAAATCTTTAGGATATATCGAATGATCATGGGTTAATCTCTTATGGTTCTTCCTTAAGCTTTCATTTCTATTAGGAGAATGATTTCACTTGGAAGGTCCTTCATGCAAGTTGTCCTTATAAGAACAAGAAGGCCTATGCCATAGCAATTTTTTAATTTTCAACCTTATTGGATTTTTCATGCCTAAATCACTTTAAACAAGCTTTTTTCTGGTAAGGCATAAAATTCTCTCCACATAACATATTCTCTTATTCCTCTTATTAAGGCCTCTAAGGGTACTAGCTCAAGAAATTCTTCCACCTTGAATATTTCCTCATTAAACCTCTTCAAATATGCCCGCGTAGACACATCCTTTTTGTTGTAACCCATTTTTGGGTCCTCACCTAAAAAATACAAAAAAAATCAAAAAAATATATTATTAAAAAATATAACAGTGAAAAAATGTCAGAGCGCCCTAAAAATGCTCAAAAAAATTGATTAAGGATGTTCAAAAATCAAAAATTAATTTTTGACAGTATATATCATTTGACTGATGAGAGCCCCGATGATAAAGAAAATTCAATTTGTGGAAGAAAAATGCAAAATTAGAAGTTTATGGACTCAATTAAATTTTATTGAAGGTTTAATTGAATTTATAGAGGTTTTAATTGCAAAAACAATTGATTTTGGAGTTATTTTGGGCTTTAATTGGAAGAAATTAATTTTCTGGGGTCAAATTATAATTTTTGGAAGTTAATTTGGTCAAATCAGGGGCTTAATTGCATACAAATGAAGTTTAATGGCCAATTAAGGACTTAATTGAAGAAATCCGAGACCAAGGACGAAATCGTAAAACGCGCGCAAATTGAGGGACGAAATTTGAATCTGACATGTTTTACCGCCTTTTCCTTTTAAATGAAACGGCGCGTTTTGACCAAAACGGCGCCGTTTCACGTACTGTTTATTAAAAAAAAAAAAAAAAAAAAAAAAAAAGAGAAAACGCAAAACGGTGCCGTTTTGAAACGGCACCATTGTCTTCTTCCCTGCGCACGCAGAGAACAGGGGAGAAGAAATTTTTTTCTTCTCCACTTTTCGCCGAACTTCTTTCCCGGATTTGGCTCAATAAGACGCCTACAATTCAGCCACTTACATACTTTTGTCGGCCACTGTTGGCCGCCCCACCGTGACGTTCCCCCTGTTTTTTCCTATAAAAACAGGGGAACGGGACTGAAAAAAGGAGGGAGAGGGAGTAGGAGAAGGATTCCACGAAATAAAGAGGGTAGAGAGAGACGAGAGAAACAGAAAGAAAAAAAAGAAAAAAAGAAGAAGGAAGAGATTCGGCAGAGAAGAGAACAAAAACAGAGGAGAGAGAGAGAAGGAAAACCGCCGGCCACCGTGCCTCCGCCGCCAGCAGCACCGCCTCGACGCCACCACAGGTACGCCATCCTGTTGCCCCGCCTCTGCCTCGCTTTGTTTATGATTTGCTGCGCCTTCATGCAGAACGTGAATTAATTCACAAACAAATTAGGGTTTGTGTGGACTTCCGGGATTTGAACAAAGCTAGCCCTAAAGATGATTTTCCACTACCTCACATAGATATTTTAGTGGACAATACTGCCCGTAGTTCCACTTATTCCTTTATGGATGGTTTCTCAGGATACAACCAGATAAAGATGGCTATAGAAGACAGGGCAAAAACAACGTTTGTCACCCCTTGGGGAACCTATTGCTACAAGGTTATGCCGTTCGGTTTGAAAAACGCAGGTGCCACCTATCAAAGAGCTATGGTGACTTTATTCCATGATATGATGCATAAAGAAATCGAGGTGTATGTAGATGATATGATTGCCAAGTCAAAAGAGGGAGAAGATCATGTCAAGGTGTTGAGGAAGTTATTTGAGAGATTGAGAAAGTATGAATTAAGACTCAACCCTGCAAAATGCTCATTTGGGGTTAAGTCCGGCAAGCTGCTGGGATTTGTAGTCAGTGGTAAAGGTATAGAGGTGGATCCTGATAAAACAAAAGCTATCCAATCCATGCCAACCCCAAAGTCAGAGAAAGAGGTGAGGGGATTTTTGGGCAGGCTGAACTTTATTGCCCGATTCATCGCCCAACTAACTACAACATGTGAACCTATCTTCCGACTGCTAAGGAAAAAGAATCCTGGGACTTGGAATGAGGAGTGTGAAGAGGCTTTCAATAAAATCAAGCGTTATTTGCAAAATCCACCTTTGCTTGTGCCTCCTACGTTAGGAAGGCCTTTACTTTTATACCTGACAGTGACAGAAACGGCTATGGGATGTGTACTTGGACAGCATGATGAAACCGGGAGGAAAGAAAGGGCTATCTATTATCTAAGTAAAAAGTTCACTGAATGTGAGTCTAGATACACGGTAATAGAAAAACTATGTTGTGCATTGGGATGGGCAGCAAAACGATTACGACATTATATGTTATATCACACCACTTGGTTAATTTCAAAGTGGATCCATTGAGGTACATATGTAACAAGCCCTATCTCTCCAGCCGAATTGCAAGGTGGCAGGTTTTGCTATCTGAGTATGATATCGTATATATGACACGAAAAGCTGTGAAAGGGAGCGTGATTGCTGACCACTTAGCTGATAATGCTATTGCAGATTACGAGCCACTGGATTTTGATTTCCCGGATGAAAATTTATTATCAATAGAGAGAGAAGAAGAGATGACAGATTGGTGGACTATGTTTTTTGACGGAGCAGTGAATGTATATGGTAATGGGGCCGGTGCAGTGATAGTCTCTCCTGATCAAAAGTTGTATCCAGTTTCAGTTAAATTGCATTTTGAATGCACCAACAATACAGCTGAATATGAAGCTTGCATTCTTGGTTTAGAAGATGCATTAGAGATGAAGATTAAAAAGCTGGATGTATATGGTGACTCAATGTTGATTATCTGTCAGGTGACGGGAGAATGGCAAACCAAGGAAGAAAAGTTAAAGCCTTACCAGGAATATTTGTCCTCATTATTAGGCAACTTTGAAGAGATAAAGTTCACTCACTTGGGAAGAGAAGGGAACCATTTTGCAGATGCTTTGGCTACTTTAGCTGCTATGGCTACCATTGATCTCGGGCATAGAGTACAACCAGTACACATCGACATTAGAAATAATCCAGCTTATTGTTACTCCATTGAAGAAGAAATAGATGGGAAGCCTTTGTATTACGATATCAAGAACTTCGTGCAAAAGCAAGAATATCCAGAGGAAGCTTCGAAGACGGATAAGAAGACCCTAAGGAGATTGGCTATGAGTTTTTATCTAGATGGAGAGATTCTGTATAAAAAATCATTTGATGGAACCTTGCTAAGGTGTTTAAGTGCAACAGATGCTAGAAAGGCTTTGCAGGAGGTTCATGAAGGGATTTGCTCAACTCATGCTAGTGGACATATGATGGCAAGGAAAATACAAAGGGCTGGTTATTTCTGGATGACATTAGAGAAAGACTGCATTGACTACGTTAAAACATGTCACAAGTGCCAGGTGCATAGTGATAAAGTCAACGCACCTCCAACCCCTTTGTTCAATCTGGTATCTCCCTAGCCATTTGCAATGTGGGGACTTGATGTAATCGGGCCTGTTAACCCAAAAGCCAGCAATGGGCATAGATTCATCCTTGTAGCCATTGATTATTTCACGAAATGGGTAGAAGCCTGTTCATATGCTCATGTGACTCAGAAAGTGGTAAAGAGGTTCATAGAGAAAGACTTGATTTGTCGTTATGGGGTGCCAGAAAAGATAGTAACGGATAATGCTCAGAATTTCAATGGCAAAATGATAGCAGAGCTTTGTACTAAATGGAAGATCAAACATTCAAATTCCTCACCATATAGGCCAAAGATGAATGGGGCCGTGGAAGCAGCCAATAAGAACATCAAGAAAATCGTTCAAAAAATGGTAGTCACCTATAAAGATTGGCATGAAATGTTGCCATTTGCTCTCCATGCATATCGTACTACAATAAGAACCTCGACCGGAGCAACCCCATATTCGTTGGTATATGGAATGGAGGCAGTAATGCCATTGGAAGTTGACATCCCATCATTAAGGGTGTTGATAGATTCAGAGTTACAAGAGGCTGATTGGGCCAAAGTGAGATATGAACAGTTAAACTTGATAAGTGAAAGGAGGATAACCGCAATCTGTCATCACCAGCTTTATCAGAAAAGGATGGCCAAGGCATATGACAAGAAAGTTAGACCTCGTGTGTTCAAAGAAGGAGATCTAGTGCTGAAGAAATTATTGTCTCTGCCAGGAGAAGATTGCAGCAAGTGGGCTCCAAATTATGAAGGTCCCTATGTCGTAAGGAAGGCTTTCTCAGGAGGAGCTCTGACATTGTCCAGAATGGATGGAGAAGATCTACCCAGACCTGTGAATTCTGACTCTGTAAAGAGATATTATGTCTAAATGTGTTCAGTTTTCTCCTGAAATCAATAAAGTAAAGTTTGGCCATGATTTCTTTGTATAAAGAACCCTGTCGTTTCATTTGATCTCACCTTACTCAGATTGTGCATCTTAACAGAATTGATTTTGTGCATGATTATAAGAAATGCATCATATAGTGCTCAAAGATGAACTTTAAGCAGTTCCTATTAAAGAAGTGACCAAACCGAAATAAACCTCAAAGCTGACCCTGAGATAAAACTTTGTCTCTACTAGCATTGCTGGATTTGCATGGATGAATGGTTAGATCCTACATATTTTCCTGGGATAAGAACAAGGTTTATCAAACTTAACAATGTGCGTTTTGAGATGAGGAAAGGCCATCTTTGTCATCCATTCACGTTTCTAAATAATTTCATCCTTCGTAACCCCTATTTTGAGCTAGATCGTTTTTTTTATCACAACCCTGACTAGGATCACCCCACACTGGGGGCAAATAAGAGGTATTGAGAAGACACTCAGAATCAATAGGAAAGGGGAGGGTTCAAGACAAAGATTAACGATGAAAAAAAAAAAGGGAGAGAGACCGACTAGAGGGTAGAAAAGATTGATACTAATATCGAACCCAAGACTATCCAAACAAAGCAGTGAAAAGGGATGCTAGAATTGACCATGTAATATTTGGTCTCTTTTTATCATCCAGACAAAGCAGTGAAAATAGCTGAGGAGATTTGGTTATGTCTCAGTTAGCAAACACAACAAGGGCACTAAAGGCAACATTCTGAAAAAAAAAAAGAGAAGAATTACAAACTTTGGGTTTTGGAATCAAGAACAAACTCTCCAAATGACTTTTCTAGAATCAATACATATACCAGAAATATGTTTGCTGAATAAGTTGATCCTAGATCATTAAAATCCTTAAACACTTTTTGAGACCATGAAATTCTTTTTTCATACACCATAACTATAGCCTACATTACAAGCCGTTAAAAGTCCTTTCTAATCAAGCGCATGTAACTTGGTTTGATAAACTTTGATCTCATGACCCACATGGTTTGATATAGTATGGAAATTTGTTGTGCTCTGTGCAAAACAAACAATGCTAGTATGAGACATTTGCTTTTATATATACAGCTTTTTCAAGTCTATGCTTGAACCCTTTTCAAAAGATTAAGCAGAAGGTCACTTTTGAAATATAAAAACAAAGAGCTTAACCTAAAGACAACATCCTAAAACCCAAGAAAACTAGTATTGGGAATTGCTTAAACAAGTCTTTAGTGTGTATGTTGACAGTACTTGTAGTCATGAACAAGTTCAAGTTTGTTTCGTGTTGTTAAAGATTCCTTTTCTTTAGGCAACCCTATCCTTTATTTCATACAAAGAAAAAACAAAAAAAAAACAAAAAAAAAACACAACAAAAAAACAACAGCCCTTTATTTTGAGAAAGACAAATAAAACATTGGCAAAAAGAAGGTGATGGGGCGCCTAGTGAAGAAGTGGAGATTTTCTTCCTTGAAATATAATGGATAAGAGAAAGACTGTGCAAGGAAACACATACCAGCAACGGATTGCAAAAACACAAGACAAGCTCATACAAAGGAAAGGGTTTTACGAAACTTCAGGGACCTATGTTTCAATTTAGGTAAGGGTGCATGCATTATCATTACATACATTTTAGACCATTGCATGCACAATTTGTTTTATTTAGTTGCTTAAAGAAAATATCTGAGTGAAGGTCCAACGGGTTTGTGGACACTTGACCACACTTCATTTTCTTTCCACCTAGGTAGGTCACCCATTACAATGAGACCGTTGTCTTTACATTTCTTTTGTTTTGGTTTAATGAGGTTGCCAGATGGGATCTCATGTAGCTTTGGTTAAAGGGTATCTCCATATGGGATTTCAGGTTGACCGAGCTACACACACACAAGGATTTTGGTTCTGGTTAGAGGGGATTGCCGTAAGGATTCTCAGTCTATCCCAACCACACATAGGATTTTGGTTCTGGTTAGAGGGGATCGCCGAAAGGAATCTCAGTCTATCCCAACCACACACAGGATTTTGGTTCTGGTTAGAGGGGATCGCCGAAAGGAATCTCAGTCTATCCCAACCACACACAAGGATTTTGGTTCTGGTTAGAGGGGATTGCCGTAAGGAATCTCAGTCTATCCCAACCACACACAGGATTTTGGTTCTGGTTAGAGGGGATCGCCGAAAGGAATCTCAGTCTATCCCAACCACACACAAGGTTTTTTGGTTCTGGTTAGAGGGGATTGTCGTAAGAATTCTCAGTCTATCCCAACCACACACAGGATTTTGGTTCTGGTTAGAGGGGATCGTCGAAAGGAATCTCAGTCTATCCCAACCACACACAAGGTTTTTGGTTCTGGTTAGAGGGGATGGCCGTAAGGAATCTCAGTCTATCCCAACCACACACAAGGATTTTGGTTCTGGTTAGAGGGGATTGCCGTAAGGAATCTCAGTCTATCCCAACCACACACAGGATTTTGGTTCTGGTTAGAGGGGATTGCCGTAAGGAATCTCAGTCTATCCCAACCACACACAGGATTTTGGTTCTGGTTAGAGGGGATCGCCGAAAGGAATCTCAGTCTATCCCAACCACACACAGGATTTTGGTTCTGGTTAGAGGGGATTGCCGAAAAGGATCTCAGTCTATCCCAACCACACACAAGGATTTTGGTTCTGGTTAGAGGGGATTGCCGAAAAGGATCTCAGTCTATCGCAACCACACACAAGGATTTTGGTTCTGGTTAGAGGGGATTGCCGTAAGGAATCTCAGTCTATCCCAACCACACACAGGATTTTTGTTCTGGTTAGAGGGGATTGCCGAAAGGAATCTCAGTCTATCCCAACCACACACAGGTTTTGGTTCTGGTTAGAGGGGATTGCCAAAAGGAATTTCAGTCTAGCCCAACCGCACATAAAGTTTTGCTTTGATACAAAGAAATAGCCGAATGGGTTTTCTAGCCAGTCAAGTTTGAGGAGAGTGGTGTTGAACATTTGGTTTTGTCTATCTTTATAACACTTACTATGCAAAATCGTTGCTCCGTAAGTATTATAAAGAGGGGGCATCTGTTGTAACCCATTTTTGGGTCCTCACCTAAAAAATACAAAAAAAATCAAAAAAATATATTATTAAAAAATATAACAGTGAAAAAATGTCAGAGCGCCCTAAAAATGCTCAAAAAAATTGATTAAGGATGTTCAAAAATCAAAAATTAATTTTTGACAGTATATCATTTGACTGATGAGAGCCCCGATGATAAAGAAAATTCAATTTGTGGAAGAAAAATGCAAAATTAGAAGTTTATGGACTCAATTAAATTTTATTGAAGGTTTAATTGAATTTATAGAGGTTTTAATTGCAAAAACAATTGATTTTGGAGTTATTTTGGGCTTTAATTGGAAGAAATTAATTTTCTGGGGTCAAATTATAATTTTTGGAAGTTAATTTGGTCAAATCAGGGGCTTAATTGCATACAAATGAAGTTTAATGGCCAATTAAGGACTTAATTGAAGAAATCCGAGACCAAGGACGAAATCGTAAAACGCGCGCAAATTGAGGGATGAAATTTGAATCTGACATGTTTTACCGCCTTTTCCTTTTAAATGAAACGGCGCGTTTTGACCAAAACGGCGCCGTTTCACGTACTGTTTATTAAAAAAAAAAAAAAAAAAAAAAAAAGAGAAAACGCAAAACGGTGCCGTTTTGAAACGGCACCATTGTCTTCTTCCCTGCGCACGCAGAGAACAGGGGAGAAGAAATTTTTTTCTTCTCCACTTTTCGCCGAACTTCTTTCCCGGATTTGGCTCAATAAGACGCCTACAATTCAGCCACTTACATACTTTTGTCGGCCACTGTTGGCCGCCCCACCGTGACGTTCCCCCTGTTTTTTCCTATAAAAACAGGGGAACGGGACTGAAAAAAGGAGGGAGAGGGAGTAGGAGAAGGATTCCACGAAATAAAGAGGGTAGAGAGAGACGAGAGAAACAGAAAGAAAAAAAAGAAAAAAAGAAGAAGGAAGAGATTCGGCAGAGAAGAGAACAAAAACAGAGGAGAGAGAGAGAAGGAAAACCGCCGGCCACCGTGCCTCCGCCGCCAGCAGCACCGCCTCGACGCCACCACAGGTACGCCATCCTGTTGCCCCGCCTCTGCCTCGCTTTGTTTATGATTTGCTGCGCCTTCATGCAGAACGTGAATTAATTCACGTTCTGCAAATAACGAAGGGCTGGTTACTGTGCTGATGCACAGTAACCAGCCCGTTTGGGTCTGGGCTGGGCCGTCGGCCCAACCCATGTAAATAGGCTTGGTCGGCCCGGCCCATGCATTTGGGCCGGGTCCGGCCCATTTTTATTTTATTATTATTATTTTTTTTGTTGTTATAATTTTTATATATATTTTTTTTAAAAGCACATTTTCTTCTATCATTTTGCTTAATATCGTCTGTATTTTACATCGTAAAAATATAAATCCGGTATTAAAATACCCCGTTTTTGTCCCGTGGTACTGTTCACATGATACTGTTCACCCGACCCATTAAAAAAAAAATCAAAATATTTATTTCAGCATTTTATAATATTTCCGCGTAGTTTTTATGTCATTTTGATTTAATATCGAGCAATATTTTTATGTCGTAAAATATAAATCCGGTACTGAAATACCCAGTTTTCAGCTTTTCAAGAATATAAAAAAAACAAAAATTAAAAAAAAAGAGAAAAAAATGTTTTTGTGCATACGGCCAAATGTCTCAAAAAAAAATCATTTTTGTATTTTTCATAAAAAAAAAAAAAAAATGTTTTAGCATGCATTTTGGCTTTAATAACCAGTTTATTAAAGTCAAGAGAATATTGGCCAAAATTTCAAAAAACAACAAAAAAATTTATTTTGTTTATCTTTTAATATCTAGGGTATGACATTATACGTAATACATATTCCGGATATTTAATTTATTATTATTATTTTTTTTATAGAACTTGGGATATGACATTACATGTAATGCGTATTCCGAACAATAAAAAAAAAAAACCACAAACAAGACCTTAGATTTTATCAGACATTAAAACAATGCAGCCTACCTTAGGTAGGGCGTAGTTGGGGTGCTAATACCTTCCCTTTACGCAACCAGTCTCCGTACCCGATCTCTAAAGACCAGTTGAGGTTCCTAGTAACCAGAATACTAGGTGGCGACTCCCAGTCCATTTTTTTTCATATATAGAGACAAGAATTCCTTGTCTCTCCTTATTTGCCAGGAATACATATTCCGATTATTCCTTGAGGGTGGACGATCGCCGCGCCGCCGCACACGTGCGACACTTTTATTGGGTAACACCAAATAGCTTCGTAAACTGATATGTTGGTGTTAAATCATGTCACTAGCTTAGTGCAAAGGTCACTAAACCTTTCGATAGAGATTGGCTCTAAATTATTGTACTAAGCACGAGCAGACCCCTAGAAGGTTATGAGGACAATTATGCACATCAGTCACTATCCTAGATGACCAACTCTAAGCTACCATGCACATTCTGTGTATGCTTTCTAGGGTTGGTCTTGAAATTATAGTTATCTAGACTTATTTTTATAGAAATATAATCTTTAGAGAGTTAAGTGTTCAATACTCGTTTGGACAAAAGAGAAGCCCTCCATTGATGGGGGCTATAGTCATTCTCCTAGGTATGCTCATGTACAGACTATCTCTTAGTCCTTTGTATGTTAAGTTATTGGGACCCTAGGGAGTTTGACATAGAACGATAGTTGTTGTAACTAGTGTCATCCTACGATAGGTAGAGGGAGTATGTTTGGAATATTGGCTTTATGCATGGTTATCATCATGGCACAAGTAACCCTTTGAGGGACTCTCAGGAATATCATTCTATTTATTCTCCTATAGGTAGTGTAATAATTTATAGGTGCCTGGTATGGCTAGAGGCTTCAGCACTAAGGCGTTGTGAGTTGCTGATGGTGTTAAGGCCTGTTGGGGCAACAAGGTTTAATTTTCCACATGGGTTGCCAACAAGTCTGAGTAAAGAGTTGCACTCAACTAGTGAGTTGTTGAAGGCCCAAATGGGTAAAGTGTCTATGGTAATGGGTAGATTTGTCCTACATCCTGACCCAAGTATGTCTTAGTTGTGTGCCATGAAATGACTTGAAAATATCAAAAACAAGTTTTAGAAATTGGTGGCTTTTTTATCAATTTCCCACATAAGACATCAATTGATGAGTCTCAAAATTCAAGATGTTTAGGAATAAAGTTGTTGTGTTGAATAATCGGTTAATCTCTTAGTTCAAATAATTTAATTCATTCTTTTTAGTTAAGGTATTTGGAGGTTTGATATGAAAAGTCCAAATGGTTGGTAGCTATTACCTGCAAAAGGTCCACTTTGATGGATATGGGGACTCTCAAATACGTCAGTAAATTTATAGAGAGAAAAAATGCAATAATATTTCAAAAAGATATGCTCTAATGATATGTGTGTTAAAAATATTAAGAATAAAGAGATTGTGAAACTTGAGTTTGAAGGATTCATGGTTTCTTTATAATTTATGAGTCTTATCCTCTTAGGGTGAGAAGAGATTGAAGTGTAATTTTACACTTGAGATATTTTGAGTTGTATTCTACTCAAAATAATACATATTAAATTAGTATAAAATATCAAGGTATTAAGATAAAGTCCTCGAAAAACCCCCAATGGAGAGTTAGCTTAGGCAAGTTGCCTAAGCCTATTAGAGATGAAAAATAGCCTCAAGCACGTTGCCTAGGGTGAGCCCATGGAGTGGGGCTCCTCCATAGAATGAGACCATGGAGTTAAGCTTCTCCTATTGAGCGAGCCCATATAATCGAGCTCCTCCCCTAAAACGAGCTCATGGAGTGAGGCTCATCCCCTAGGATGAGCCTGTTGTTATTGTGTTTAGATACATTAAATGGAGTCTTTTGAAAGAATTTTTTGTACCTATTAAATTTGGGTTTATCAAGAACTAAGATTTTGAAGAAGATATTACCAATTAAATTATAACTAATTGTATAAATGGTTGAACTTATTATAAATTCACGTAAAATAAGAAATACTATTTATATGATTTATGCTCCATCGTGGGTTAAATATTTTTATTTTCCATATAGCAAACTGTATATGCAGGTTTTTTCAATGTATTTTTGTAGTCCAAGAAATTTAAGTGCAATTTTTTTTTATATATACACACATATAATCAAATAAACTAAGAACTATGTACACTAATAAATAAATAAATAATTATTAATGATACCAAAAAATAAAACTTGAAAAATAGATAAACAAGTGTAGATAAAGATATTTAATCTCACAAGACGGGATATTTACTCGATAATGTTTGCTAATTTTTGTTTATTAATTTTTTTATTTAACCAAACAATAATAGAAATATAAAAAAGGAATAATGTGCAAGGCTACACATATTAGAAATATCATTTGAAAAAAAAATATTTTTTATTTTAAAAAAATATAGTTTATCTATACAAAAGATAAAAAAAAAATCATAGATGAATCAAAAAAACCTTTTCGAAAATTAAATGCATAACCAAAGATCATCATTATTTTAAAAAGGCTTTCTAAACAAAATAAAAGAGAGAAGGGGTATTAATGTAAATATAATTAAGTTTTTTTTTTTAAAAAAAAACCCATTAATCGAAATAAAAAAAATTAGGAAAAAAAGGGTTAGGCTAGTTCGCCTGGCCCATTTCATTAGGGACCGCGCGAATGGGTCTTTTTTGTTAACTGCTTCTGGGGCGAACAACATTCATAGGCCTAATTTTTTTAAAACAAAAATCAGATGATGCGTCGTTTGTTTTGGCTAGATTCTGGCCACTATGGTGGCTGGAAAATTAGGTTCAATGTTTTTTTTACTCAAAGACCTATTTTCAACCAATTTTTTTTTACCTAAAACACATATAAAACACCTTAGAAATCATGATAAGCCTATCCATGGCCTGAAAAAACAGCCCAAAAAACCAAACTTAACTCGAAACTAAAATCAACCTAAGCTCAAATTTGTTTTTTCATGAAGTTTCAAGGAACAAAATAACATCTAATATGAACTCCCCTTATCAAATGAAATAATTTGATACAAATATCGTTAATTTTAATGGCCTAAATCGATGTTACTGTTGGTTAATTTTGCTAGTGCATGAATTGTAGCAAGTAATAAAGTGATGACTAGAGTATCGCTTCACGATGATTTGTAAAAATTACTACTAATTACCAAAGTCTTTTAAATTATAATCTATTTGAGGAATCAAATGAGATAGTTTATGAAACAAAAATTAATGATTAAAAACAAACAACCAATTGATTAAATATTAATGAATTCAATTCTATTAGTTCTAGGATTTTTGATTTACTGTAACTATTCCTATGTGAACTTTCTCAATTGAATTAATTACTCCTAGCGTTGATAATCAGGTTTTTCCAATTTAAACATTAATCTCTCTCGATTATTAATGAATTATTTTGACAAGTCAACTTCATATACTCTACGAAAGTTCTGAACTTGTCAAAAAAATTTGAAGTACTATAAAACCTTTAACGATTACAAAAGTTCGTAGGACATCTCTATCTTATAGATTTCTTAAGGTATTTCAAACAATAGCTAAAACAATTATCACTTCTTAGTCTCAAATATAATTCCAAATCATGCAGATGTTAGCCAAACATACACAAGTATTAAATATCGAATGCAATACTCAACAACTTAATATAATAATTCAATCAAAGAAATTATTCACATATTAATAGTAAGGTTCATAAAAACTCCCAGAATAAAAGTCTACTCCGTAGTTAAATTAAAGAGAAACAAACTTGATACGATCAACATCACTCAAAAGCAGAGAATGGCAGTGTCATAGATAGGTGTCCTCTAATCTTCTTTGATTTTTGGCCCTTGTTTTCTCTGCTTTTTGTATCTATTTTTGCCTCTGTTTTGTGTCGTCTCCTCTCCTCTTTTGGGTGTATTATGTGGATTCTCTATGTCTCAATGTCTACTCGGTTGAACCCCTCTTATTCTTCTTTATATTATGGTCTTTTTACTCCCCAGTTGACAAGAAGAAAATTTCCTTCTCTGCTTTGTATTCCTTTCCTCTTTGAATATTGCGGGACATATTTGAGGCAGAAAACTTGCGACTTCAAAGATCTCTGTTTCTAGAGAAATTATAGAAAATCTAATCTTCTTTCCAATGACACCAATCTTGCAATTTGTGGACCTTTGAGACTTAAGATATGGGCCATAACCCGAGACAACATTTGAAATGCAGGAAGTTCGGGTCTGATTCAATCCTTGTTTTTCAACTCACTTTTTTGGCTTTGAAACAGCAAAAATGAGTTCTTTGCCTTTTATATGTTTTGTAAACCTTCATCTCATATATTTTAAAAAGGTAACGACCGCTTAGAACTGAGTTGTATAACTTCCTTTGCAGCCCAAAAATCAATCAATGTTTGGTTTAACTGTTGGATTCTGCCTACTTAGTAATCTAGTATTTGCAAACACATTAATTTCCCACAAGGTCAATAGTTCAAAAAGGGATCCAAAATTCTAATTAACTTATGCAACACATCAAAAATATTTCAAATCATGCATGAATAGTGGAAAATATAAATGCTAAAAATTCCCTTATCAGTTACCAACATGTTTCTCTTTACCATTAGAATTCGACGATCTTTCTCTCTCTCTCTCTCCTTGTCAATCAAGAATAAAAAAATAACAAAGATAAGCTTCTGTACCAAAAAAGAATTAGAAAAATATTAGAGGACCGAAATTGTATAATTTGCGTGATTGTATAAGCTAGAGGACTGAAGTGTATCTTTTTCAAAACTTATGGCACACCACTCATGGTTGCCGCATTTTTTATTTTGGTCCCCTCCCTTCCAATCCCAACTTTCATAAGAATTTGAAATCAATTATTTTTTAATTAGGACTAAATCGTCCAAAAAATATATTTGAAAACTAAATTAAAAAAAAATACAAAATTTTGCATAATCTATCCATGAGAGGATTAACAATAAATACAATTCACAATAAAAACACCATGTCATTTTTCACACCCGGACATCGCGGTGACCGATTAAAAATTATTCTCATGGAAAAAGAACTGTTATCTAACATGTTGTTCTTTGGGAAAAAAATATCTTTTTCAAGGATTCGTCACCTAATATTATGGTTACTAGGAACCCTAACTAGTCAATGAAGATTCTATTGTACGAGACTGGTGACGTGAAAGGGAAGATATTATCACCCCTTAAGCGTCTTACCTGAAACAAGCTGCATTTCTAGTTTTGTCTTAAGAGGGTGTTTGGGAGTGCTTTTCAAAAGCACTTTCGAAAAAATTTGAAAATTTTTTATTTTTTATTTTGCTTTGAATTAATATGTTTTTAATGTGCTGATCTCAAAAATAATTTAAAAAAAAAAAATTATTGACATGCTTTTTTAAGTGAAAAGTACTTTGAAAAGCAATAGCAATCACATTCCCAAATACGCTCTTAAATTACTAAAGGTTTGTTTGTGTTTTATTTTTGTGGTTATTTTATAATATTCCTAACTTTGACGTCAGTGAATATTTGCCTATGAATATTTCTAACTCTAATATTTGTAAATATTATGTAACCCAAAAAGTACAGTATTTCTAACTCCAGGACCAATAAATTAATCAACAAAAATTGAATTTTGTAAGAAAAGGAAACTATCTTTTTTTTTTAATTTGTTTATCTAGCCAGCCCAGTTAGTTTACTTGCCTAAACTAGACCCGGTTTGACCACTGTTGCATGCGTGCGTGAATCACTCACGCATGCAATAGTAACTGGACAATTAATTTAACAAAACAGGGAAAGATGAAGAACTTACTTGGCGAGGCTGCGGTTGAAGGGGAGGCTGAGGGAGACGGTGCTCATGATTGATGATGCAGCTTGCTGTTCACGGTGGAGAAGAAACTTCTCACGACTGAGGAGCCGTTGAGCGCTGGCCTCTGGAGCACGATGGGGAGAGAGGGTTGCTTGTTGGCCGGACACTCTCCCCTGTTTCTTCTTATCTTCACTTGTTCTGGTCGCCTGTTTTCTTAGTCTCCTGTGTTTACTCTGGTTTTCTCCTTCGTGTCCCCTCTGTTCTTTGTTTTTGTTCCCCTGTGTTTGCGTCCGTTTTCCCTTTGTCTTCCCCTTGTGTTGTTCGTCCCTGGTGTCCTATTTTTTGGTCCTGGGCAAACCATGGCTGAGGAGAGACAGCTGCTGTTGCTTGCCCACGGTGCAGTATAGAGAAGATCGTTTGATAGGTGCAACCTGCGGCCGGTGTAGGACGGGTAGCTGATGCAAGGGAGAAGACGCACGGTGATGGACTACTCCCTTTCGGCTGCCATGGCTGGAGACTTGGTTATTGCTTAGGGAAGGACTCCGCTGCTGCTAGTTGATGGTCTGCTGTCGTTGCCGGACTGTGGGGGGATAGAGGAGACGAAGGCGTCTTCTGCAACACCGGACGAAAACCTGTATGGTGGCTTTTGAAGGTTGATGGGGGGTGACGGTAGAGAACAAAAAGTGCAATACCAGACCTTCCCCTTGACCTGTTGTTTTTTTCTTTTTTCCTTTTTACTCTTTTTATGTTTTTTGTCTTGTATTGGCCTTCTCTAGGGTTCTTTTTTTTTCTTTCTTTCTTTTTTTTTTAATGTCTTCGGTTTTTCTTGTAGCGGCCTTCTTTTTTGAATATACTACTGATACAAGAGTTTCATAACGTCAAAAAAATAAAAATCTCAAACAATTTTTTTTTAATATATATTTAATTAAAATTAAATTTAAAATCAAATAATTATCATTATCTTAATAATAAGGATTGAATAACAATAAAAAAGTATATTATAGTCTCTAATATTTATATAAGTTGATAAATCATCTTTTTTATCAAAATATATTTTTTGACATTTTAATTTTATATTTTAATTTACATAAAATTAAATAAGAAATCAATAGGATAAAATTATATTATAACAACGGTACAGGAACTGATTGAAGAATCAAACCATAGATGATCGTACAAAGCTTTAAATGTTCAAACTTATTACAGACAGTATGATCAACGAATTATAACTGGAAAAAAAAAAAGAAAAAGAAGAAAGGAAATAAACCAACCAATGAATTTAAAGTAGGCAAGTTGTGGCTGGATTCATGATAGCTAATGAAAAACTTGTTATTGACCGTAGTAGCCTTGACTATGACTTGAACCTTTGGGTTGCCGGCCTGATTCAGAAGGAGAAGAAGGGCCACTAGGAGAACTCGTATTCGAACTACTTCCAGAACCAACAACACCTAAAACTCCATGAAGACGCACATCATCCTCCATATACACTGTCGCAGTTTCTTCTTCACTTTGTCCTGTAGTAATGGTTTCTTGAATTACTTCATGTTCTTCAATACAAACTGGAGCTACAGGAAACATAACTGGTTTCTTCTTTTTCTTAGCCAAACAAATGAGGCCAATCAAAAGGAATGCAAGGAAGAACATCCCACCAAGCGAAACGCACACGACAATGACAGTGGTGTGATTGCCTCCAGGAGGAGGTGATACAACATTTGACGATGGTGGTACCGAGTTAAAAGTTGGGGGTGCAGCATATACTGGTGGGGCTGAGCTAGGTTTAGGTGGTGGTGGGATATTATATTGTGGTGATGTAGCATATGGAGGTAATTTAGGTGGTGAAACTGGACCGTTTAATGGGGTTGGAGGTAAAACATGGTAACTTGGTGGTGTTGCGTGTGGAGGTTTAGGTGAAGTTGGCTTGTCAGGAGAGGGTGCCAATGCTAGTTTCGGTGCTGGAGCTGAACCAGGAGCGTAGCTTGGTGGTTTTAATGGTTGAGGTGGACCTGGCTTATAGGGAGAGGGCACTGGTGCAGGGCGTGTAGGTGTTGGTTTTGGTGGTGGAACTGGACCAGGAGTGTGGCTCGGTGGATATGATGGTTTAGGTGGAGTAGGCTTATAAGGAGAGGGCATTGGTGTTCGGCCAGTAGGTGTTGGTTCTGGCGGTGCAACTGGACCAGGAGTGTGGCTCGGTGGATATGATGGTTTAGGTGGAGTATGCTTATACGGAGAGGGCACTGGTGCTGGGCGTGTAGGTGTTGGTTCTGGAGGTGGAACTGGACCAGGAGTGTGGCTCGGTGGATATGATGGTTTAGGTGGAGTAGGCTTATAAGGAGAGGGCATTGGTGTGCGGCCTGTAGGTGTTGGTTCTCGCGGTGCAACTGGACCAGGAGTATGGCTCGGTGGATATGATGGTTTAGGTGGAGTATGCTTATAAGGAGAGGGCACTGGTGCTGGGAGTGTACGTGTTGGTTCTTGAGGTGGAACTGGACCAGGAGTGTGGCTCGGTGGATATGATGGTTTAGGTGGAGTAGGCTTATAAGGAGAGGGAATTGGTGTGCGGCCTGTAGGTGTTGGTTCTGGCGGTGCAACTGGACCAGGAGTGTGGCTCGGTGGATATGATGGTTTAGGTGGAGTATGCTTATAAGGAGAGGGCACTGGTGTGCGGCCTGTAGGTGTTGGTTCTGGTGCTGGAACAATGTGGCTTGGTGGAGATGAAGGCTTAGGTGGAGTTGGTTTATAAGGGGAGGGCATTGGTGTTAGACTCGTAGTAGTCTGTTTAGGTGGTGATGATACATATGGGGGTAATTCTGGTGGTGGAGCTGGACTAGGAGCGTAGCTTGGTAGAGGTGATGAAGGTTTAGGTGGTGTTGGCTCACGGTGAGAGGGCGGTTGAGTTGGGGCAGTAGATGTTGGTGTTGGTGGCTTTGAATTTGGAGTGGTGGACGGGGATGGAGAAGGTGCAAAATCTTGACAGGGTGGAGCCTTAACGGGTGTTAGAGGTGGGTGTCTGCAATCGTATTGGTATGGTGGCGACCGTGGAGGAGGTGTTGATGGCTTAAGTTGAGGGTGTGGTGGAGGTCGGTGCGGGTGGTGTTTGGGAGGTGGTGATGGCTTAAGTTGAGGGTGTGGTGGACGTCGGTGGTGGTGTTTGGGAGGAGGTGATGTTGTTATAGGATTACACAATACTTGTGAGGTTGGTGGTGGTGGGGGTGGCGAAGGAGGTGGAGGAGAATAGTATGGATAAGCCATCTTAAGAGAATCAAGTGAGATATCTGATCAGTCGATGGGTTCTATTGAGATGGGCAGGATCCTTGTATGAATGGGTTCTATTTGTACTAATTGGAAATGGGAGCATGATCGCAGCCTTGGCCATGTTGCGCTTCAATCTTGCCACACGTAAAAGACTTTGAGATGAGCCGTCTTTAATTAGATGATAAATCAATTGAATTTTTTTGTTTTGCAGTCCTAATTGAAGGCGCACGCCATGCATCATGCATCATTAAGATGTCGAATGGAAACTTTTTAAATTAAAAAAAACAAATAAATAAGCGTTAAAAGCATGTGATTAACTAAAATTCCACTCAGAATTCTCTCTCTCTTTCTTGCTTTCCGAACCCCCTTAACAGCTAGCATCATAATATCCTCAAAATAACCCCAAGTTGCAGACATCTGATTAAGTCGAACCAAACATTAACTATTAAAATCTACAATTTGGTTGTTCGATTAAGGAAATGTCAAGTCAAATTAAGTTTCCTATATGGAATAATTAAGCTACGGGAGCGGTGGGATTTAATTATTCAGGTAGACCTCCACAAATCATAGAATTTGCAAATTTTGTTTTAGCGTAAGTGTCTCCCTGACTCTCGTTTCTCATACGGGCACAACAATTATACAGGCAACCATGCATGTTTTCAAAATAAAAATAATAATTTTAAGGGTGGCAGCTCTAAGATCTAATTTTATTATTTAGAGGTTATCAATTTAAGTTTAATAAACTTCAAATTATTAAAAGTTTATATAGTTGTTAATTTTAAAGCATGTAAAATTAATTGAGATGCGCGTAAGTTATCCCGATACCCACATTAATAATAATAAAAAATTTCTTTCTTCTTAATGTATTGGAGTACATAATTGAACGAAATCAGATGATTTCGCGCAGTTATAGGTTGTAATTTAACCAACCTCATTACTACCGCCCATTAGCAATTAAGAGACCACCTGTAAATGCTAGGGTGATGCATGAAACAAATTGCTCATCAGGAACAAATTAGCTGATATGCTTTTTTGTTTTTTTTTATTGGTTATGTTTCTTAATGGTCGATTATGGCCTCTGTAATTTTCTAGGCTGAGATCAATGAAATGAAATGTATGTATCAAAAAATTGGTTATGGCATGGTTAGGAGGCATATCTAAATTAAGTCAAATTAAAAATGAGATGTGCTCGTGTGCTTGAGGCTGAAACTTTATTAAAACATGTTCTTCAACAAGTTTTATAATATGAAACAATAAGCATGTCGAAAAAAATGCTTTGATGTTTTCAATTCCGGTTATGGAATGTTCAATAATATAAATAGTTTCTGTTTGCACTAATTGATGAGCAGTTCTGCTTCAAATAAACAAGATACAGATATTGTAAATACTTTATATACTAGTTCTATATTTTATACTTATTTCTAGTTAAAATTATTTATATATTTTATTTGTAAATTTACATATAACTTTATTGATTATATGTTTATGGTTTCATAATAAACAAATGAATATATATAAAGCTAACAAAACATTTCAAAAAATATATCTAAAGTGGGGTACTTTATTCATTATTTTTAGCAATAATTATTTTTGTTTTATTATTTTCTTAATTGTTAAGATTTTTTAGGTTTCAAGAGTTCTATAAAAGTCTAGTGCACAGTCTAATAAAACAAGTATAATGTTTTATAGCATTATTAAATCGAACTAAAATTTTAACAAAAACATTCAAGAGGCTCTATTTCTTATAGAGTTAAAATTTTATAGTCATTAGATGTTGAAAAGTTATTCAAATAAAGGCCTATAAGTTATTATTTGATATATATATTTTTTAATTTTCCCTTGCTGCATGCATTTGGATTATTTTTTCTATTTAGATTAGGAATTATAATTTAATTAGGATTTTATTAATTAGGATTTTTTGCTTGTATTTAAACAACCTTGTAGGTTTTGCAAATTGTTTTTTCATTAAGATCAAACTATTGAACTTCAAAACTTTTCGAAAACTATAAAAAACATTTCTATTTCTCTGCCATTTCATGTTATACACTGTGTCAATTGATATCAAAGTAGGTTGTCATGTTTGATTGATGAAGATGATAGAATCCTATTTCATGATGCAGACAATTTTGACTTGACTATATATATAAAAAAAATATTTATGGTCGTGAAAAAACAGATCGAACCCAAGGAAATTAAATTTCATTTAATTTTCTTATAGTATACTGAAATAAGAAGAATGGGGGGATTTGAATGAAAAAATTCAAGAAACAATAATTATAAAAATAAATAAATTCAATATTCCTTAAAGCTAAAGGAATTCAATGAGATTACGAGTACATTAATTAGGAAAAACTCTCTAAGCAATTTCTTACCCTCAAATGAATATAATATTGAAAGCAATTTTCATTCGCTCAACAGTAGTCTTAGGAATAAAATTTATGCATTTATTCTTAGCAAACATTCAAAAGCTTAATAATTTTAACTTAGTTTATTCTTCCCTGATAAATCAAGATGAGAGTTGCAGCAATCAAATTAATTCTTTTGCATCTTAATCTAGTTGCTAACAACAATTACAGATTGAAAGAAAATAGAAAGCATATATGCCATCTCAAAACAATTTTAATAAGCTTGAATAAACAATCAATAACATAATTTCTGAACAAGGAAAAATAAACACTTGAATCTGAAAGAATTACAATGATAATGTTACTTCTCACAATGTGCTAATAGAGATGGTGTGTATATCTCTTGAATCGAATTCAGGAGTTTAGTTCATAATTGTTGGAAAGTTGACAAAAGCAAAGAAGAAAGGAATGTTTCTCGAACCTGTTCCAGCTGTGTTCTGCTTTTTTTTATCCTCCCTCTTTGCTGTTGAAATCTTAAAGATTTTTAGGATAATTAGGAGCCTTCATGATGATAAATGTTTTCCTTCTTTATTTGGTCTTTAAGTTTGGATAAATATCTTAGAATTTGTGTTAAGAATTGATTCTGCTGCTATCACAATTCTGTTGTAATATCAACTCTATTGCAATTTAGACTTTGATTCTGACTTGGTTTCTTGCATTATCCGATCATCCCATCTATATTATTTCATTCATGACATGTTAAAAGATTGATTTGCAACTTTATCGGATCCTAAGGCCCACTATTCTTATGTAAGACTTTCAGCCGTATTGAAATGCTCAATATTGTTAGTTTTCAAATCAGATCAGGAGACCTATTTTGACCAATCAGATTGCATCTGGATTTTGTCATTTAAAATGATTTTATCTGACTTTGAACCTTTTATAAAAGTTGTAGTCCTTGATTTGCAAATGAATTAGGGTTTTTGAATTGCAATGATATCATATTAGAAGTGCAAGATATTCATGTTTGAATAATCTAGTGTGAAAGTATAAAATCCTACTGTGAGAATGATTCTAGCCCGAGTTTTACAGGTCTGATTCGAGGTCTAAATAAGATCAAAAATTTTTGCCCATAATACGGTCATGGAAAAGCTTGACATGTGTACTAAAACTTAGATTAAGCCCACATTCCCATTCTGAAACTCTAACTTTGCAAAAAAAATTGTCACAAGAAGCTAGGTCTAAAACGTAAATACATAATTTTCTTATCTTTTAGCGATTAATTTACAAAGTCTCTTCTGCATGCCAAACTCGTAAAAATAACTTCCATTCTATTCAAAATACCTTAAAAATCATAGTGTAAAAGGAATAAAAATATATGTATATTTTATACTTATTAGTCATCTAAAGCACTATGAAGGCTCAAGAGGCAGCGTGGAAAACCCCACCATTTAAATTTGATTGACGAGAGCATTTCATAGCATATTTATTTGAATTGATAGATAAATTACAATGGGCAAGCATAAATAGAAATCGTGAATAGGAGAGGAAAGTGCTTGAAGACTTATCTCAGGACAAGCTTAACCTCAAACCTATTCTTGAAAATCCTCCTAGGCAACTAGTTGTCTATTTAGATGTTGGTGACGATGAGTTTGATGAGGGTTATAGGGCTTTTGTCAGACTAATGAACTACCATAACCTGAGAAAGAAAATCGATCAACCTGATCAAATGTCAGTATAAGCTAAAGCCTTATGATGATGAGGATGATTTATGCGAACCTGATGGAGATGATGAAGAAGATTTATATGATGAATATAATGATGTTGATAATGATAAGGGACAAACCTTATTGATTATGAAGATATTGCTAACACTAAAGGTTATTTCATAACCAATGCACCATAAATAATAACATGTTTAATTTGATTTTGGATAATGGTTGTTATGAAAACATTATTGGAAAAATTATACTAATAAATTAAATTGTAATTAGAACCACATCCTAAACCATATAAAATTATATATGGGATTGAATCTGCAGGGGAAATAAGGGTATCCCAACACTATAAAGTAACTCTTTTCATTGGAAAATATAGGGATGAGATTTATTATTATATGATAGATATAGATGCATGTAGTTTTGATATCTGGTAGGTTCTTTATATTATGATGTAGAAGTGCTATATACTTTCTTAGAGATAATTGGTAATAAATCAATAAGGATGGTGTGAATTATACATTTGTACCTTTAAAAAGGAGAGCCCTAACCTGAACCTAAACCGAAACCCAAACCCAAAGCTTTGAAGATAGAGTGAGGCACAATTGTTCAAGTTTATGATAAAAAAGATGTGAAAAAGGTTTTCATTCTAGAATCATACACACCTAATATTCTAGCTCCAAGGACCAATATTATTAATGATAAATCTATTACTCTATCTATAGAGTTTGTTTCTAAAGAAGCAAAAAAGCTATAATTATTGTCATTCTTAGAGGAACAACCTAAAGTCACTACATATGTTGAAAAATTAGAAGAACATGAAGTAAATATGAAATGCAAAGTGCAGTTTTAAGTTGGTCTTAGGATTAAATTCACAAAAAAAAAAAAAAAATTAGAACAAGTTGTTAGAATTGCTCAAAATGCTGAAGTTGACATCAAAGAGTAATTAAGTTGAGATGTGATGTCTAAAGCCTACGTATCTATGTTGGATCAATCTTTTAAATTACCAATTCAAATAGTGGTCAAGACTTATTGTTAGGGATGATAGACACATCAACTAAATTTTCATCATCTAAAAAATATAGTTTCATATGACCTTGATTTTTAGGTCTTGTGAAGTTTTTTTCTAGATTATAAAACTCTATATGAATATTTTTTACTAAAATTGGATCTATGATATTTGGAGCAAGCTACACCATGCAACAAACTTTGATTATAATGTTACATTCAAAGTATATATATTCCTCTAGCATGATAATTTCTAGCAGTTAACTCAAGTACAAGGTTTTTTTTTACATTTCAAATTAACATGGGGCCATTTTCATCATTATTTTTTGTATAATTATTTTTATTGTATTATTTTATTAATTGTTAAGACTTTCTAGGTTTTAAGGAGTTCCAGAAGGGGTCTTCTAGTAAAACAAGCATAATCTTTTATTTGACTCTTAAATTAAACTAAAATTTTACCAAAATATATTGTAAATGCCTATTTTAATAATGGTTAAATTTTTATTGTTCTTGGAAGGTTGGAAAGGCTTTAAAATAAATCCTAAAAGTTATTGTTTGGGATTTTTTTATTTTATTTTTCATGTAGTATTTGGATTATTTTCTCTATTTAGATTAAAACTTCTCATTGGATTAGGATTTTCATTGTTCTCAAGAGGTTGGAAAGTCCTTAAAATAAACCCTAAAAGTTAATGTTCTCAGAAGTTTTACATAACCTTTCGACTATTTTACTATTGAATTTATATATTTTTCTACCGGACTATAACTTTGAAATTTTAAAAACCTTAATTTTTATTCCTATTATACCCCGCACAAATATCACAATTGAATTGTGCATGCATTTCCCGGGGATTCGAACTTCAAGTAAAGCATGCGGGATTGTGATCTAAGAAAGTTAGGTGTGGGAGCTGTAGTTACTTTGTCAAAATATTCAAAGGTTGTGGTTGCGCTCCAATAGTTTCAGCTCAGCTTGATCAGGAATTTCTACCAGGATGTTTGGAAGTGTGATAGGTATTGCTTTTCAAATAGTTTTTTATGCCGAAAAGCATGCCAATAATGTTTTTTTTATTTTTTAAAAATCACTTTTGATATCAGTACATCAAAACGATACAGAAAGTACAAAACCACACTTAATTTTAATAAAAAAAAAAAATTTGAAATTTTTTTAAAAAACATATTGAACCACAGTGCCAAACGGGCAATCATGAAAAGTCATGGAAAAATTAATACACTAAGAAAAAAGCTATTTTCTTTATATGGTTCAGTACAACGTGAATGTAATTAATTATTTTAAATCGATAAATCCATAAATATCAAACCAAAACCAAAACAAATTTGGAGTCCAATTAAAAAAATATATTAAATAATAAAAATTAAAATAAATAAAATAAAATGAAAAAACCAAACATGCAGGCTGGGCAGCCCACACATCTAAACCCACAATATATATAATATATATTAGCAATGTAAAACATGTCATCTGCCCCACTCATTAAAAAAATAAATAGTAAGTGCCATTGTTGTCTGCTATCACATATTATGACCACCATAGGTGGTTTAAAAGTCAGGCAGTCTGTCTTTAAGAGGTGTAAAAAAAAATTTATTAGATTTCATTTTCTGTGAAAAAATCTAAAAAACACCGTAAAAACCTTAAAAAAATCTATTTTTAATATTAAATCACCATTTTATTGATAAAAAAAAAATCAACCCACATAAAAATAAAAATTTGAAGCTCAATCTAATAAATGGAAAAAAAAAGATCTACATGAAACTCTCATAAATAAATAAAACTCATTAACACAAAAAAATGACAAGTTTTATCAAAGAAAAAATGAGTGTTTATCAACTTTTTCTCTCATATTTTTAGTTTGGTAATTCTCTCTCTCTCAATCTTTCATTTTCCGAACTTATGGACTCAAATGAAAAAAAAAAATAAAGTTTTTGAAACTAACCATGTAATTTCCAAACAACAGAGATTAAAAATGATTTATGACAAAATCCAAAGGCGAAAATTGTGAAAAAGGTGACAAACTTTTTTTAAAAAAGCCCTTCAAATATTTTACTTTATATATTTTAGTCCTCTCATTTTCATTCTTTTGAAACAATATAATTTGATTTTTTTTTTTGTAACCGAGCTCGGAAAAAATGGTGAGATAAATTTATGTGATCTAGATAACCATATAAAAAATAAATCAAAAAGATATAAATTATCAACTTCAAATTTCAATCAACACAACATTAAAGATTCAATTGAAGAAAAAAAAATTAATGACCGAAGAATAAAGAAAAAGAAATAGGGCTAGAATTTATACTTTTTTTTTTTCTTTCATAAAAGATAAGAAGGCATGCTAGTTTTACTTTCTTTCATTTTTGGCATGCTCCCTTTTAAAACGCAAACAACTAAAATTGAATCTTTATATGTGAAACTAAGCATTAACTATATGCCGGGTTATTTGTCCGAGACGTCGATAAATAATATAAAACATAAAATAAAAATAAATTATAATTTTAATCTTCAATTAATATAATATTAAATGATAAAATTAAAAAAAAAAATCAACAACCAAAATAAAATAAAATAAAATTATAAAATACTGTTAATCCATAGTGGATTACTTGGCTTCTTATTTTATATTTTTTAAAAATTTATGTTAAAAAATTGTGTTGCAGTGTTTGATATTTTTTCTAGCTTCTGCCTTTTTTTTTCATATCTAAAATAAATTATTCTCTTGCTAAAGTTAATTTTATCATGAAATTTGGAGTTTATTTCAATGTTAATATAAATTATTATCTCGAGATCTTATCTAATAAATTAAGCTATTAGGTTAAGAAATTATCTGACTCATGCTTCATGCTTACTGTGTGTTGTTGTTGTTGAATTCTACTAGATTTGAAAAATTGCTTTTCTATTTTCTAACACGTGCTTCTAACACATATGATGTGAAATTAGTTGATGTTGTTTTTTTTCGCTTCAAATCTCACTTTCTATGTTCCCTGTTATTATTTGCAATTGGCTTGCAACTAAATGAGAGCCTTTGTTCTATCATCTCACTTGCCTGTTCTTAATTTTTTAATCTCACAACAGTTTTCCCTATGTATTTAGCTTTTCAGTTCGAAACTCTTCTTTCATAGTTTTCTTTATTGTGTTTGTGCAGCCATCGCAACAGTGGACAAAGCCATGTTTATGGCGTGCTGCTAGGTTTGCTGATTGTTACTTGAAGGGTTAAAAGTCTTTTTCTCTTTTTATATATATGTTGTAATTTGCAATTGTCTTCTAGTTTTTTTTTTTTGGTTGATAATGTCTTCTTTCAATGTTGTCCAATAATTCCTTTGACTACCGTAACGTTCAACAACATTTTTTAATATTTCTTGCTATCAATCTCAAAGTAGCACAATCTTATCCAATTAGAAAAATATTTTGTCGCTCAAGTTTTGCTCTTCATTTTCTTTTTTATTATTGTTACGTCCTGCTCCATGAGCTGGTCTAGACATTCATTTGGAAAACAGTCACTTAAGAAACAAGAGATAGATGCTGGCGCTTGAGTTAGTAAACTAATATAGTAGAAAAATAATATAGAAAACGAATAAATGAAGGTGAAGGGAATTGTTATGTGTATAGCCTGTACATTGGGCTAGCTATAAATTATATCCTCAGCCTGACTGGCTCTAGCTGTGAGTGCTTAAGCTTTTAATGTAGCTAGAACTTATGTGGCACTGGTTTGGTATTTTTTATGGCCAAGACCTGGCTTTGTATGGGTATTTATAGCTCTGAGTGGTCAAGGATGTGATATGATTTTTTTCTTGTAACTGAGTATATTCATACATATCAATCCTTGAAATTAACTTTTTTTTCATGGAGAAGAAAACATATTATTATTGGAAAATTGATAGTATATGGAAAAAATAATTGGCTAACCAATGACGTCTTGTTGGTGACAATACTAGTAATGAATTGTGTCATTCATGCAAAAAATAATCGTCAGCTCTCTATATAGTAAAAATTGTGTGTGGGTCTTTAGAAAAAATTGTGTGTGTAACTCCATGAAACTGAAAAATATGCATATAAGGGTTGCCATTTGTGCGGCTAAACAGCTGGAATAATTCCACGCCCGCTTGGTGCAGAACAGCTTTGCTCCTCAAGCTCAATATCTGTTCTTGTGTAATAGTTGGAACCATTGAATGTAGTTTCTTTCTTTTATTTCTAATTGGTCATAGAAAATGATGCGGATCACAGCCCCCAACGAACTAAGCGTATCATGCCAACGATCCATTGGACGGTGCCAATCTGGGCCAATCACAAGAGCTAGGGCACAAGAAGCTTAAAGAAGCATTGAATGGGCTCTTGTTCAGAACTTAATGGAGCATAGATGGTACCTAGAAGGTTTGGGACATTTAAGAAGCATGAAGGACAACCTTTAATTCATCTAGTTCAGGTCTAATGAAGAGCCCAATTCATGTGGAACAAGGGTCTCGATATGTCCAGCCCAATACCCAACCTTGTTAGGTTATGTTTTGTTTCCTAATGCTACATTAAAGGATAAAAAGCAACAACTCTATTATTCTTTCTAATTAAGTAAGGAAAGTTGGCCATAATCTTATGCCTAAAGGGGCCGTTCTCGTTCAGGACTATTTTTAATGCTTTTCCCTAACATATGAAGGGAACCGTAATTAAATCAACAAATAAGAGAGGAAATTTATCCAAGTAATCAAGCGACATCAAAGGAAAGGGGCAAGCAGCCACACAAATTTAATTCTAGCATATATTTAGGATGTAATTTTCTGCGGATTTTTATTATTTTTATTATTTTCTTCTTAGCTTTTTGGGTTCCTTTATTACTTATTCAGGTCAATCTGTAAGTGGGCTTCATATCAAGTCCACCTAAAGGGGTTTCCATTGTTTTAGGGCTTTCTTTAAGTCTAGCAGTCAGTAATAAATAGAGGCATAAACCAACATGTAAGGTTTACGCAATTTTCATATCAATAAACTTCTTTTCTGCTGCAGCTTGTTGTGTGTTTGGTGGGCATAATCTCCCTTCTTGGTTCTCTAAAGAACTGAAAACGACTTATCGAAGAACAACTGGCTTCGATGGCGTCATCCTTATACTTCTCGTTCGCGAATCAATATTCGTTGGGTGGGGGTTTACGTTTCCAATAGTGCTGGTGCCTAAGTACAAGTTATTCTTTGTGTTTACACTCCAATGCAAACCTCGATTTACTTGGCTTTCCCGGGAATTGGTGTCCTTGTATGTAGGTTGTGTGACCACGTGATCACGAGGTGTTGCAGTCATTTGGTATTAAGAGCTTGGCTCCATTAATCAGGTTATATCCTTATGAAAATTTTTTGTTTCATATTGTTTCCCGCAGAAAAAAAAAATCTTAGTGTCCACAATTTCTTCTTCTCTTGATTTGGTATCATATAAAAAAAAAAAAGGGTTATTTCATTTGGTTCGCTGACCAAAATATATCAGTGGCATAAAAAAAAGAGAAAAAAAAAAGAAAAAAAAAGTCATTCAATTAGGCCATCGTTTGTTTTAGCTGCAAAAAAAAAAAAAAAAAAACAAACTAAACAAAGGAAAATTTGACCAAATCAAGTCAGAATGAGCTCAAATTTTATTTTGTTATTACTGAGACCCTAATCACACCACATATTGATTTTGGGGTCAATTGGAATATTGTTTACTTTGGGTTTTCAAATTCTGGTCTAATTTAGGTCTGATTCATAACGTTTTTGTGTCAGTCTATCAAACCTTATCGTAAGTTGCTCATTTCATATTCTGTCTATTTGGGTTGGTAGATCACTATATCTGAAATTTTAGCTCAATTGGACATCATTGACTTTAGGTTCCAGATTAGGACTTAACTCGTCGTAAACAAGGTCTGTTTTGGCGTTAACTTTTGAAATTCGATTTCTTTCTGTTGTTTTCGTTTCTTGCCATTTATTTTCATCATATCCAACGTATCTGGGTGTTGTTTCATCATTTTTCATTTTTTGTTTCTGTTTTTTTTATTCGAGTCTTCAGTTTCGTTCATATTTTGGATAGACTCGCTTGCTACTCGTGAGACTATCATCACAGTTTTGTTTTGCTTGTTTTCTGGTTTTTATTGCTTCTTGAGTCATATATATAGATATATTTGGATTGCGCTGCCAAGTTGGTTTTTATTTTGGTGTTGGTTTCAGTTTCGCAAGAACCGTAAGAAGGTGAGACGCAGAGGTAGTGAGCGTGTGTGGACATTAAGAGTGTTTGAGCGAAACACGAGCAACGTGAGGACTAATTTTTTTTTTACCACTAACCAATTTTTTGCAGGTATTAATCATGTCAGATCCAAAGCAACACACCACCCCATCCTGAGGAAGAACTTACACATTCCAAATGCCAAGACCATGACAACAGATGAATTGAGAGGATGAATTTTTGGAATGGGGAACGTGTGTGGCACAGACTTGATAGGGTGAGAAGACGTGGTAATGAGGCTAAAAACACCCAAAAATATGAGGAAGCTTGGGGTTGAACCGAAAGCAAACAAGTGGCAGTAGGGCCGAAAGGGCAAGGTGGGGCTGATTATGAGGATTTTGAGAAGGCTGTTGATTAAGATATTGGTGATGGTGGTTTTTGAGGATGAGGCCATAGGCCATCGGAAGGTTTTTTCGCAGCCTAGAAACCAAAGGGATTTTGGGGAATAGAACTATGGGGCCAATTCGGCTAAAAGGAAAATTTCTGTAGTGTTGGGGCGGACATGTTGATTTAAGATGGTGATTTGGATTCTATCAAACTGAAAAATACATGCTTTTCAAGGTAAAACGATCCGAGGCATATTTGGAGTGGAGAAAAAGGTGGATTAAGATTTTTGATTGCCATAACTTTCGGAGGCAAAGAAAGTGAAATTGGTTGTCATCGAATTCATGGATTATGCACTGATTTGGTGGGATCAGAATGTTATTAGTAGAAGGAGGAGTGGAGAGAGGCTGGTAGTGTCGTGGGAGGAGATGAAAGTGTTGATGAGAAGGCGGTTTGTGCCTAACCACTATTATAGATATTTGTATATGAAATTGCAGGGTTTAAATCAGGGTTCTAGGTCCGTGGATGAGTATTTCAAGGAGATGGAGATCGCCATGCATTCGGGCCAATGTGATTGAGGATCGGGAAGCTGGACTATTGGCTAGATTTCTAAATGGGCTGAATAGAGACATTGCGAATGTTGTAGAAAAATTACAACATTGTGTGGAATTGGAGGGACATGGTCCATATGGCAACGAAGGTGGAGAGGCAAATAAAGAGAAGGGGGCAGTACACATTTTCAGACCCAATCGACATCATCTTCCTCAATATGGAGGCCGAATTTTAAGACAGAGGGGGCTGCCCAACCAAAGCCTTAAGCAAGGGCCGAACCACCTAAAGCCAAAAAGGATACTCATACGGATGGGAAAGGTAAATCTGAATATCAACCTGCTCGTGATAGAGATATTAAATGCTTTAAAGTGTTTAGGAAAGGGCACATTGCATTCTCAGTGCCCAAACCGAAGAGTTATGCTTACAAGAGACAATGGGGAGGTTGAATCTGAAAGTGACAAATCTGAAAGTGAAGAGATGCTCACCTTGGTGGAGTTGTAGTTGATGAGGGGAGATTGCATATCCTATTGAGGGAGAGGCCTTGGTTATAAGGCGTGCGTTGAACATGCAAATCAAAGAAAAATGATGTAGATCAGCAAATCAGGAAAATATATTTCACACTCGATGTCATATCCAAAAACAAGGTATGTAGCATGATAATTGATGGAGGTGATTTTTTGTGCTAATGTTGCTAGTGATACCCTTGTGAAGAAATTGAATCTGAGTTGTATTAAGCATACGAGGCCTTATAGATTGCAATGGTTGAATGAATGTGGTGAAGTGAGGGTTACTAAGCAAGTTTTGATTGCGTTTGCTATTGGGAAGTATTCTGATGAGATTTTGTGTGATGTAGTCCCAATGCATGCTAGTCACTTACTTTTGGGGCGTCCATAGCAGTTTGATCGGAAATCGATTCATGATGGGTTTAGAAATAGGTTCACTATTGTAAAGGATGGTAAAACCATCACTCTTGTACCTCTTTCTCCAAAACAAGTGTATGATGATCAAATCAAATTAAAAAAAGAATGTGAGGATAGGAAGAGTGAAAATTCACGTGAGGACAATGGTGAGAGAAAACCATCAGATTCGGCTAAACCTAAATCATTAATAAAACCAGTTGAGAGTGGAGGTAAAAACCGAGGAGTGAAGAAAGTAAGCTTGTGTGATGATAGTAGTGTGGAAAAATTAAAGAAACAACCTAATTTTTGTGCAAAAGGATCTCAAATCAGATCTGCATTTTTCACTAATAAGCCAATGATCTTACTTGTGTATAAGGAGGCTTATTTTAACACTAACGATCTTTGATTCTGCTATTCCTAGTAGTGGTTGTTTCTTTGATGCCAGGAGTTTGATGATGTATTTCCTGAAGACATCCCTAATGGATTACCACCATTAAGGGGGATTGAACATGCAAATTGACCTTTGTGTCTGTGAGCTTTGATTCCAATCCGTCCAGCCTATAGAAGCAACCCCCGATGAGACAAAGGAGCTTCAAAGGCAAGTAGAGTGAGTTGATGATGAAGGGTTACATTTGTGAGAGTATGAGTCCTTGTGTTGTGCCAGTGCTATTTGTGCCTAAAAAGGATGGAACATGGAGGATGTGTGTTGATTGTTGTGTCGTCAATAACATAACGGTAAAGTATCGACATCCTATTTCCTAGGCTTGATGACATGCTAGATGAGTTACATGAATCATGTATTTTCTCTAAGATTGATCTAAAAAGTGGTACCATCAAATTAGGATGACAAGAGGTGTGATGTAGTGGAAAGTGCATTTAAGACTAAGCATGGTTTTGTATGAATGGTTAGTCATGCCGTTTGGACTTACGAACGCGCCTAGCACGTTTATGCGCCTTTAATGAATCATGTATTACGTGTGTTTATAGGTTAAGTTTGTTGTTATGTATTTTGATGACATTTTGAATCATATAGCAGAGAACTTAAATGAGCATCTTGATCATTTGCGTAATGTACTTAGTGTGTTGCGTTAGTGAGCAATTATATGCTAATCTTAAGAAGTGTACCTTTTGTATGGAAAAATTGTGTTTCTTGCTATGTTGTAACTGCACAGGGTATCGAGATGAATAAGGAGAAAGTTAAGGCCATCCAAGATTGGCCTTACACCAAAATCGGTAAGATGAGGTAAGGAGTTTTCATGGACTTGCTAGTTTTTTTTTTTTTTTTTTTTTTTATATAATTAGAAGGTTTGGTGAAGGATTTTGAGTACTATTGCTGCACCTTTAACTGAAAGAGACATTGTTATAAACGTTATTTGGGAATTCAAATGGAATGGTAAATGAAACAAAGATAAGGCTTTTAATGTTGTTTGAAAGATGAGACTTTGTTGTCAGCATCTGTTTAGCTTTGCCTAACTTTACGAGAAGCTTTTTGAAGTTGAATGTTGATGCGTCAGGTATTGGTATATAGAGCTGTGTTAATGTATGGATAAAAGGCCCATTACGTATTTCAGCGAAAAAACTTAATGGGCGCAACTTTGAATTACCCTACATTATGACAAGGAGCTCTATGCTTGGTAAGATCTCTAGAGACGGGCAGCATTACCCTGTGGCCCAAGAGTTTGTGATACATTCTGATCATATGAAATCATTGAAGCACTTGAAAGGGCAAGGTAAGTTGAGTAGGAGACATGCTAAATGGGTGGAATTTATTGCAAACCTTTTCGTATGTGATCAAGTATAAGCAAGGAAAGGAAAACATTGTAGCTGATGCACTTTTGCGCAGGTATGTTCTTTTTATCAAACTTTGGATGCTAGATTTCTAGGATTTGAACACACAAAAGAAATTGTAACAAAGGATGATTTAGTGATGTTTTCTAATGTTTTACAAGTGCCTTGCGAAACTTCGACTTTGGAAGTGTTTATATGACTTGATGGATATTTTGTTTGAAAGAGAGCTTGATTATGTGTTGTCCATTAAGTTCTATGCGGAATTGACTTGTTTCGTAAACGTTGAAAGCTACATGGGGTACGGGGGGTTGAGGTTGTTATGGTGTGCATTTTGTGTTGTTAAGACTTTGGAATGTGTTGCACGATGCATTTTTTTTTTGCCTAAAATGAAAAAAGATGTGTTGGCAGCGCATATGTGGATAAATGCATAACTTGTGTAGGAAGAAAAGTCTAGACTCAACCACTATGGGCTTGTATACCCCTTTGCATGTACCTAAGGGAACCATGGGTAGACATTTCGATGGATTTCGTCTTAGGTTTACCTAGGTCAAAACGAGGTAGGGATTAGCAAGGACTCTTTGTAGTTGTTGATGGTTTCAAAGATGGGCACACCTTTATTCCATGTCATAAAAACCGATGAATGCCACTACATTGCTGATTTGTTCTTTAGGGAGATAGTAACGCGACTTTCACGGGGTCCCTAAGAGCATTGTTTCTGATAGAGATGTTAAGTTCCTTAGCTATTTTTGGAAGGTGTTATAGGGAAAATTGGGTTACTAAACTATTGTTTTCAACTTACTTGGTCACCCCCAAACAAGATTGACAAACCAAAGTAGTTAATAGGACCTTTAACACAACTTCTGCGTGCTGTCATTCAAAATAAGAACTTAAAGATTGGGAAGATTGTTGCCATTTATAGAGTTTGCATATAATCGTAGTGTGCACTCTACTACTGATGTGATTTTCACCATTTGAAATTGTGTATGGATTTAACCCTTTCAACTTCCAAGGATTTGATTCCTTTGCCTGTTGATTGAAAGGGTTAGTTTGTATGTGGTAATTCGTAAAAGAAGCACATGTGGTGAAAAACACTCCAAATGAGAGTGGTGCGCTGGTCAACAGATTGAAAAAGAGGAATCGTGTGTAATGCGACTAAAAGCCAATAACGGGCGCAAACATGTTGTCTTTCAGCCCGACAATTGGGTTTGGGTGCATATGCGCAAGGAGAGATTTCCGGCCCATAGGAAATCAAAGCTACAACCACGAGGAGATGGGCCATTTTAGATCCTTGAGAGGATCAATGACAATGCCTATAAAGTTGATTTGCCAGGTGAGTATGGTGTTAGTGCTACCTTTAATGTTTCTGATCTTACTTTGTTTGATGTAGGCAATGATTCGAGGTCAAATCCTTTTGAAGCTAGAAGGGATGATGCGGATCAGCCCAACACTAAGCGTAATCATGCCAACAATCCATTGGAGGGTTGCCAATTGGGCCAATCACAAGAGCTAGGGTCAAAGAAGCTTAATAGAAGCATTGAATGGGCTTGTTCAGAACTTATGGAGCAAAGATGGACCTAGAAGTGAGCTGGTCACTTTGTATACCTAACATTGGCAATCTTAGAAAGAAAAATCTAGGGACTAGCACTTGAGCAGCAATTTGGAAACTTTACCCAGATAGGGACACATGACATCTCAGCGGTCCACAAAATCAAAGTACTCAGGCATAACCTTTATAATCAATAGTTTTGACTATGTACCAAGTAGGGATCGTTAGCAAGAATAACAAGTTTATCTCAACATTTTTTAATTTGTAAACTAACTAGCCATATTCATGGATAGCCAAAGAGGCTTCATACCGCCAAGATACTAGAGGTAATACTACTCAAAGCATTCAACCCAAGGGACTTGCCAACAATATATTCCCACAATACATAGATTGCCATACATAATAATTATTGTCGTAGATCTTGGTAGAGGACAAATCACATAGTGAGATCAGAATAATAGAGATGAGAAATAAAAAAAGTTTAGGGACCTGAGATAGTGTTTATGGTTAGATGCAAACAAAGGGGACACGCCAATTTCTCAAACAGGTGCTGGAGAATAGGGAGTCCTTGAGTGAGAAGCATTTGCAAGAGGGGGACTACAATTGGAAGTCTAGTTTCTGCCACAACAAGAGTTGGAGTGCGTTCCTGAAGAACAAGCAGCATGAGAGATGGTTTGAAGAGGATTCCATTCTTCGTTGGATTAGCTTACAAGTAGTGTTGATTTCCCAGAACCACACAAAGGTGAACCCTTGAAACATCGATAAAAGTTACATCCAGCTACTTGTCTATAGAGGGTGGCACAGGGGAGTGAAAGAACTTAGAACTTCCTCTAAAAGTAGAGTAATCCACTTCATCTTCATTAAAATCATCCTCATCAAAGTAGTCCTCTATAAAGCACATGATCGAGAGTAGAAGGGGAGATACAAGCTATTAAGGGGAATAGACCCTTCCTCATCATAGATCAAATATTTTTCAAGGCTAGGCCCACCAGCCACAACTTGGAGAGGAGAGTATGAATCGGGGGTGGAGGGAGGAGGAGGTGGTGGTGGAGATGGTAAAGCAAGAACAGAGTTATCGGGTTAGAGCTACCTGAGTCTGTTGTCAAAGTTTGCAATAGGGGATAGACGTGAAAAAAGCAACAGTCTTTTCACTTATATTTGGACATTGAAGAAGGAGAAAAGCAGGAAATGGGGAAGCTACAATAACTAAACATTCATAATTTTTCAGCTAACGCCATGCATATAAAGTTGTAGCTTAGGTATCAGGCCTAATTACAAGGAAGAAAAATAAGGAAACCAATACAACCCTATTAATAGAGCAATAACATAAAAAACCAAACGAAAATCAGAACTTAAGCAGACCAAGTTGAAATATTATCCACGGATTCCTATACAGATCAACACTTGTATACCAAAATGAAGAATTCAGATTTTTTATCCAACCTGCAGCAAAAGTAGAACAAATGCCTATATAAGATATTCTTTCCAATATTGTATGCTTTTCCTCAAATATCAAAATGTTCCTAGCATTCCATATAATTAAGACAATGCTAAACATAAAGCCCCTCCTAAACAGATCTTTCAAACTTACAATGATTTTCCTGCAAAAGACCTAGCCATTAACATTGAAGGTTGTCAAGGGCATATGGCATTACCTTCAGCTCAGGACCTCTCCAAGCTACAATTTTATTCCTTAGTTTCAAGACCACTAGGCAATGCATGAGGATGTGGGAGACAATTTTGGAATGATGCTCACAGAAAAGGCAACAATCATCTTGAGGGCTCAGGATGTCTCTTTTACTAGAAAGGCTCTTGTGCAAAGGCCTTCATTTAAGGCTAGCCATATAAGTCATTTTTATTTTTGAAGGGCAAATGGATTTCCAGACATCTGTAACATAAGTTTTAATTCCACTAGACCTGATACTTTCAAGGGCAAAGCATACAAGAGTATACAGAATAGCCTCCATCCTTCCCTCATTTTTTTGTCCCAAATCAACATGTCTTCTTTCGCTTCCGATAGATGAATAACTACAAGATTAAGATCAGACAATAACCTTTAAAACAACATGTTCTCACTAGTACTAAGGGGTCTTATCCATTTCAAATTCCAATACCAAGTATCTTTTTATCTAGTATCTCATATGGCTAACAATCCTTGCTTTGAAGAAGGACAGGCGGAAGAGAGCAAGATAAGAGTTAGCTAAACAGAAGCCAATCAACCAAGTAATCTAACCAAAAGTTTACATTGTTACCATAACACCATTTTTAAGTTTATAGCCAGCACACAAATAAGAGTGTTATCAAGATCCTTATTAGTAATGGAGATATTAGAGTAGATACCTCAGCAAATCCCTGAGAGTTTTTTTCTGAATTGAGGTACCCCATTTATGAATCTTTAGACCGTATTTTTCCTTAATGAAATTTGCCCAACTAGTTTTTTCATTGCTTGCCAGTTTTCAAATCCATTTAAAAAAGGAGAGCTTTGTTTTTTTGCCGATATAATCCCAACACCAAGACCGCCTCTGTCTTTTTCTTTTGCCACTGTTTCCCATGTTATTCTATGAATTTTTCTATTATCAATATTCCCACCCCACAAAAAATCGAGACTGCATCATAGACTGTAATCTTATGGGCCATTGCCTTTGTAGATGCAGAAAGATGGACAAATAATAATAAGGTATAGCCAGAGATTACACTTTTTTGATTAGAATTTCTCTCCCCGATTCCATTGATAATAGCTACCATTGAATATACCTTTATAATTCAAGAGTTGAGTTCTCCCTTAAAATCTGTGAGAGAACAGGTTTCCATGTGGAGAATCCTATTTGGATTTACACCTAGAGGGAGCCCCCAAGAATTTGATTAGAAGCAGTATGCACATCTACACCTAAGAACACTAGAAATCCCTTCAGCATATATCTCTTCAACATTCACACCCACCAAACTACTCTTATGGAAGTTAACATTGAGCCCAGCAATGCACAAATTAAACCATTTAAACATTCTCTTTGACTTGACATTTACATGCATTAAAGATCATTTGGTGGGAAAGAAAGTGTAGTCATCTGTGAAATTACAGATAATAGAATAGCTTTTTACATTTGCAGAGTCCATCCATATTATGGTGCACCCTCTATACGATTTTCAATTTCTACTTTTTTTGTTGAAACATACAGAGATAGAACGCTTTAAATTCCTTTATGTATATCTCAACATTAAGAACAAAAAACAGTCCACTTCAAAATACAACTCCAGAAATATCTAGAACGGGGAGAGAAGTCAATATTTTGTCGGGAGTCGTTAGGTGGTGAGCCGCTACCAAATGAATAAAGAGTGGGTCCAGGTTAAACAATAAGCTAACGAACTCAGAAGTAATAATCTAAGGATGTGGGATTACTTTACTTTTCTTATATTTTTGGGAACCATTTATTTTAATACATTTTACAAAATTTAAGACTGAAACTAATAAGTATTGTAGAACTCGAGACCATATGCCATAATCCATTTTTCCATCGAGCACCAAAGTTTCGTGTAGCCCATAACATCATTATACGATAAGACCAAGACATCAATGTTAAAAGCTTTTCTTAAATCAAAGTTTAAGAAGGAAACCTTGACAGCTCTGATGATTTTATAAAATCCAGTAGTTTTATTGGTAATAAAGAACCTTTAGTACAGGATGTTCCTGCCACAATGAAAGCTGATTAGGAGGGGCTAACCACACACTAACATAACTTCTTTTAGCCTGGTGGTAAGAATCCTAGCAATAATCTTATATAACTCATTTAATAAACTAATACGTTGATGAATTAATCATTAAAAGATGAGTTTGTATTAGAAACTTTTTGGAATTAAAGCAATATAGCTGGGTGTTAATTTTAGGACCAGTTACCTCTCTCTAAAGAATTCAAGAACCATTATGAATAAATTTATTACATGTTTCATTAACTCCCAAAATGTTTTGATAGGAAATTGAAGTTGAAACCCATCAAAGTACTGCCTAGGGTCTTGGAGCCTTCATTACTTGAAGATGGTAAAGTGAACCTCTTTTTTATGGTGTAACATCTCTATTTAAGCCATGTAGCCTAGTTCTCACTGAGCTTCAATAAAGCATGCATTACCCATCATGGGTTTTAGAAATTAGCGGATCAGAGTAAGATGTTTAAGAAATATGCTTTTGGTTCCTTCTTTAATTTTAGATGACTTGTAAGAGGTTTGTTCCTGGATTGTAGTACAATCTAACGAATATAGTTTTTGGTGCACCCCTTTGACTTTTGTTCAAATGTGGAAGAAAGCGAGTGATTTATATCTCCTAACTTGAGCCAAGAACTGGCCAATGTTTTTATCTCCATATAAGATTCTACATATCTACAGAGTTTCCATTGCTTACCCTTCAGCTCAAATAAAGCCTTTTCTTTTAGAGTCAAATAGTCCTACCGCTTTCAGCCTAATCTTTATAAGTTCTGAAATAGAAGATTGGAGTTTTGTAGAGCCCAGTCCTGATTCCCAAACTTTAGTTTTATATTCCACATTAGCGGCCTAATTTTTAGTCTCAGAGCATTAAATGATTCTTCTAAATCACCTAGAAGTCGCTAGGGATATCACGCACAAATATCCTCGTAGAAGACCTTGAGAGGTGTTATGGAATGAAGGGGCTATGGCAGCCTCCACAATCTGTAGATGACACGATCAAAATGATGATTATGATGTCTTATCTCAAAGTGCAGGGAGTGTCGAAGTAATAAATAACCTAGCAAGAACCAAGGTCAAGGCCATCCATGAAGTTTAACTATATATAAAAAATCACAAATAAAAAGAAAAGATTCTGTTTGAAGAGAGCTTTTGAGATGTGATAATGATGGTGGTAATGATTTAAACAAAGATAAAAAACAATTGTCATAGTTAGAGGATCCACTAATGGTATTTCAAATAAGTATAATATAACTCCTTTTATTTCTTAATTGGAAACCACACACAAAGAGGTTCAATTGGATTATAAATTATTAACATTGATTTAATATTAATTATGCGATTATCTTATTTGGAGTAATGGCATTACTTGTAAATGTTGTCAGTATTCATGATGATAACTTATGTTAACAACAAATCATCTTTTTCAGTTCCTTTCATAGCACAAATTTGTCGGTTATATACCAGTATAGGTTGCTATAAATGGATCAAGTATTTGGTCACCAAGAATGTTGTTTAACACAAATCAGATTAACCATTTAACAAGTAAGGTATTATGAGTTGAGTAAGATAACAAATACAAAACATGTTAGTATCAAACATTAAAGTCCATGTTTAGTTTATAATATTACTTATTTTTACACCATATAGTGTAACTTTTCACCTTGACATAATAAACTTATAGCTAAACATTATGAACAAGAGAAACATACATAGACTAGATAAAAAACATAAAACAAGAGATTAATGAAAGCAGAACTTAAATATTACAAAATTACAAATATAGAGAGTGAAAAAGAACAAGATATTGATTTGAAAATCAAGATACCTAAATGTATGGCAAATGCCTCCTTTTATAGGCCAAAATTCAGAACTATTGATTTGATGATTAACAAAAGAGTTGGTAGCCAACCCTTGACTTTGTTGTAAGGCCAAAACATCATTTTCTAAACATCCAAATTTGAACTATCTTCTTCATTAAAATTCTGGTATTTTGTCTCAGCTTTTCCAACAAAATAAGAATGCACTCATTTGGACTTCTAGAACTCGAGATATGGCTCAAATACTGAATAATTATTTGGGTTGTAAGACAGATTCAGACTTCTCATTTGCTGCTGCTACGATTTGAACTAAGAAATAACCCTTTTAAATCTTGGACTCTTTATGAAAGTTTTTAGGCTTATGTCTTAGCTTTCTAACCATATAATCTGGACCTAAATCCAAGTTCTACGGCTCCATTTATGATCCAATAACCAAATTGTGTTCCAGTTTGAATTGAACCATCATTCCTCTTTAAGCTTAGCCCCTCTATTGTCTTCTCAATTTCAGTAGTTAAACTCATTAATCAATCCTTTGGTTTGTGTGATAGGCCTGCATTTAAGATGGATATTTACCATAAATTAAAGGTATCTTATATTATCAGACTTGTTATTATAAAACATGCTTTAGCTAAAGAGTTATTGATACTTTAAGTGCAATATGATATTGTGTAACCATAATGAAAATGCACTTTTAAGTACTAATCACTCGACATTTGAAAGGCTTTCATCCCTGGTACACTTGTTCTTTCCCAACAAGTAGGGGGAAATGATCCAAGAGACCACGATCCAAACAAATCAATTTCAAAGAGCTAAAATAAGATAGGTATTATGTGTGAGCAAAAGTTTAATCTAATCTGCTCATAGAGCCACCCTTAACCTAAGTGAACCTATGATTCACCAATGGATATTCAACCAAATCACAACCATCAATAAAAGCTTGGAACTTTGAAGCCCCTCTCCTATCTAACAGACAACTGCTTCTATCTGTCTTAAATAAGGTCATTAAAATCACCTAATTAAAAACCAGGGACGTTTCAGAAAGGCATGTCTAAGTTTAGTAAGCTCTATCCAGGAGGCCGCTTTTTATTCTAGAGCCTGCTCCACAAAACCTAGTGATTACAAAATCAAAAGTATCATTAACAAAGGAGCCAAATAAGCTAATCCAACTCCTAGAAAATTCAACTAAATCCAACCTGAAAAGATCATCATCCCACATGGCTATCAACCCATCTGATCTACCTAGAGCCTCTATACAAAACCATTTAATATTCTGACCATGACACATACTAGAGACTATAGAGTCCGAACATGAAAGTTTAGATTCAATAATAAAACATACAATAACATTAAAATCCTTAATATATTTGCTAATGGCCTTTCTTTTATAACTAGATCCCAAACCACACATTCCAGCTAATAATCATAAAAAATAGAATAAAACCATGCACAGATACATATATGCCTATGGGGCATACTTGTCCCAATGTTCTTGTTCAACATCGATGTCCTTTTGGATCATGATTTCAATATTCTCTCCATTTATTTGAAAGTCGATACCGAATTTTTAACTAATTGTTTTCATAGCTCTAATCTCATCACAAGCTGTAGGGATGTTTGATAGGGGCTAAGAAAGTTGTAATATGTGGTTGACTGCTCTGATGCAGGAATCGATTGATTCTTCATTTTCAGCACTATTATTTGAATAAGTTGAAGTGGCTACCATCCTTTGACCCTCATGACCTTTAATGGCACCAATATGTTTACCGTTCTTTTTTTTTTTTTGGTGAAATCGAGAATATATATATATAATAAAAAGAGAAAGCATGAACAATGTGAGCAGAGCTTTAGCTTTAGCTACATATATTGTAGCCTGGGCATCAGCCTAATTACAATAAATAAATACAAGAAAACCTATTACCCTACTATTAGGCCAAGCAAAAACAAACCCACACTCAATCAGAAATTAAGCAGACCATGTCGAAATGCATTCATGATTCCTGTATAGATCAGCACCAGTATACCAAAAGGAAGAGTTGAGATTCCTGATCCATCCTGCAGCAAAGTAAAACAAAAGCCATAGGATATCTTCCCATATTGGCTTTTGATCCTCGAATATCAAGTTGTTCCTAACATTCCATATAGTCCAGACAATGCTAAACAAAAAGCCCCCCCAAACAGATCTTTCAAACTTACAGTGGTTGCCCTGCAAAAGACCCAACCATTGACATTGAAGGTCGTCAAGGCCATACGACATTACCCAGCTCAAACCTCTCCAAGCTACAATTTTGTTCCATAGTTTCCAAACCACTTGGCAATGTAAAAGGATGTGGGATACAGTTTCTGAATGCTTCTCACAAAAAAGGACACCTGTCCTCCTGAGGGCTTAGAACATGCCTCTTTACCAGGAACGCTCTTGTGCAAAGGCCTTCATTTAAGGCCAGCTATAAAGTCATTTCTATTTTTGAAGGGCAAATGGATTTCCATACATTTGTGACATAAGTTGCAAAACCAGCATACCTGATTGTTTCAAGGGCAAGCATACAAGAGTTTACAGTATAGTCTCCATCTTTCCCCCACTCCCAAATCAACCTGTCTTCTTTCAATCGATAAATAGCTACAAGATTAAGATCAGACATTAATCTTTGAACCATCAGGGTCTCACTAGCTTTGAGGGGCCTTCTTCATTTCAGATTCCAATACCAAGTATCCTCTATCCAGTATCCCATCTGACTAACAAACCCTGATTTGAAGGAGGACAGGTGGAAGTGGGTCGGATAAGAATTAGCTAAGCAAAGCCAGTCAACCAAGTATCTAACCAAAATTTAACATGATTACCATTACCCATTTTAAGTTTACAAGCAACTCGAATAAAAGAGCTATCAAGATCCAAGCTGGTAATAGTAGAGCTGATTCCTCACCAAATCCTTGAAAGTTTTTTCTTGAACGTGGGCATCCCATTTATAAACTAAGGTCTGTATTTTGCTTTAATAAAATCTGCCCAACTAGCTTTATCATTGCTTCCCAATTTCCAAATCCACTTGAAGAGGAGAGCTTTGTTCTTTGCTAATATAGTCCTAACACCTAGACCGCCCTTTTCCTTTTCTTTTGCCATTGTATCCTAAGCAAGCCGATGAATTTTCTTATTATCAACACTCCCACCCCCACAAAAACCGAGCTTGCATAGCTGTGATCTTGCGTGCCACTGTCTTTGGAATGTTGTAGAAGATGGACATGTAATAGAGAGGAATGACAGAGATTACACTTTTAATCAAAATTGTTCTCCCTTCTAGTGATAATAACTGCCCCTTTCAAGAGTTGAGTCGTCCTCTAATTTGAGAGAGAACAGGTTTCCATGTGGAAATCCTTTTAGGATTAGCACCTAGAGGAAGCCCCAAGTACTTGATTGGGAGAGTATCACATCTACACCTAAGAACACCAGAAATCCCTTTAATATATTTCTCATCCACCCCCACACCCACCAAACTACTCTTATGGAAGTTAACATTAAGCCCTGAACATAAACTGAACCAACATAACATTCTCTTGGTATTTAGCAAACATTGAAGATCATTCGGAAGGAAGAGAAGAGTGTCATCTGCAAATTGCAGATGATGAATATATGTTGTTTCTGCAAATTCCACACCATACAAAGCACCCATTTTCAAGCTCCTGCTGATGAGAACTGATATGTGTTCAGCTACCAAACAAAAGAGAAAAGACAAAAGGGGATCCCCCTGCCGCAGACCACAAGATGCTGTAAACTCAGAAGTAGGGGAACCATTGATTAAAACAGATAGTCTTGCAGACGAGACACATGCCATAATCCATTTCCTCCAACGAGCACCAAAATTCATGTAACCCATAACATCATTAAGATAGGACCAGGACATAATATCAAAAGCTTTTCTGAAATCAAGTTTAAGAAGGAAACCTTAATAGCTTTGAGATTTCATGGAATCCAGCATTTCATTGGCAATAAGGACTGAGTCTAGAATGTTTCTGCCAGTAATGAAAGCTGACTGGGAGGGACTAACCACACTCTACATAACTGCTTTAGTCTAGTGGTGAGAATCTTAGAAATAATTTTATATAGCCCATTTAATAAACTAATAGGTCTATAGTCATTAAAAGAGGAGCTGCCGATAACTTTTAGAATTAAAGTAATATAACTGGTGTTAATACCTTTAGGAAGGTAGCCTCTCCTGAAGAATTCAAGAACCATTGTGAATAGGTTATGTTGCATCAGCTCCTAGAATTTCTTATAAAAATTGAAGTTGAACCCATCAGGTCCTGGGGCTTTGGAACCTTCACTGCTGAAGATGGCCTGATGAACCTCTTCTATAGTAACCTCTCTTTCAAGCCAGGTTGCTTGGTTTTCACTAAGCTTTATAAATTCTGCACTGCCCATCGTGGGTCTTGTAGTCAAAGATTCAGAGTAGATGTTTGAGAAATATGCTTTGGCTCCTTCTTTGATTTCATTTGGACTGGAGAGAATCTTCTCGTTGTATGTGAGCTGATGAATATAGTTTTTGTATCCCCTAACTTTTGCTAAAATGTGAAAGAATCGAGTGTTTCTGTCCCCCAGCTTGAGCCAAGATTGTCTTGCCTTTTGTCGCCATATGGATTCAACATATCTGTAGAGTTTCCATTGCATTCCTTTTAGCTCATATAGCCTTTGTCATTTTAAGTCAGAAATCTTGCCACTTTCAGCCTGATCCTCAAGGAGCTGAATAGAAGACTGGATATTTTGCAGAGCCTAGTCTTGATTCCCAAACTCAGTTTTATTCCACTAGCCTAGCTTCAGTCACAGAGCACTAATTCGTTTGATCACCTGAAAGTCACCAGGGATATCATGCATAATTTCCTACCAGAAGGCCTTCAGAGTATTTTGGAAAGATGGTGCCATGAGCCAATAGTCTAAACATTTGAATGGCTTTCATCCCTAATTAACTTGTTCCTTACTAACAATCAGGTGGCAATGATCTGAGAGACCATAATCCAGTCTAATCAGCTTCAATAAACTAAAATGAGATAGGCATTGTGCGTGAGTAAAGGCTCTATCTAGCCTACTCATAGAACCACCTCTAAACTAGGTAAAACGATGATTCACCATCGGGTATTCTACCAATTCACAACCATCAATAAAAGTTTGGAATTCTGAAGCCCCTCTCCTGTCTAGCAGACCACTACTTCTATCTGTCTTGGATAAGGTCTCATTAAAGTCACCTATTAAAAACCAAGGGTAGTCCGAAAATGCATGTTTAAGTTTAGTAAGTTCTGACTAAGAGGCTGCTCTTTCAGCTCTAGAGCCAGCTCCATAATACCCAGTGATCACGCAATCGAAAGCATCATCAACAAAGGAGCCCAATAAGCTAATCCAGCTCCCAGCATGTTCAATTGAATCCACCCTAAAAAGATCCTCATCCCACATGGCTAACAACCCACCTAATCTACCCTAAGCCTCTATGCTGAACCATTTAATATTATGGCCATGCCACATACTATAGACCAAAGAGTCTAAGCATGAAAGTTTAGTTTCAATAATAAAACATAGAATAACATTAAAATCTTTAATGTATTCGTTAATGGCCTTTCTTTTAGAACTAGATCCCAACTTGCACACATTCCAGCTAAGAATCATAAAAGGCATATAAAACCATGCACAAATGCATAATATCCTAATGGACATACTTGTCCCAATGGTCCTGCTCTGCGTCAATGGCCTCTTTTATCATGACTTCAATACTCTCACCAGTTGTTACTATTTCAATACCCAATTTCTAGCCAATATCTTTCATAGCCCCAACCTCATCACAAGCTTTAGGAAGGTCTAATGGTGGCTAAGATAGTTGGAGTCTTTGGTTGACAGCTCTGATGCAAGAGTTGATTGAGTCTTCATTTCCAGAACTACTATTTGAATAAGTTGAAATGGCTGCCTTCCTGTGACCCTCATGACATTTGATGGTACCAAGCTGTTTACCATTTCTAAGAGTCATGTTGCGGGCTAGGTTTGATGTAGGCCAACTCTGCTGATCTTCTTCCATGACATACATGTTGTCTATTCTTTTTTCCTTGTCTACACGTGGAATATTAGAAATCATAGGGGTAGATGTCTGCCATTTCCCTCTTGCAGTCATATCGTGATTCATGTAATCATCCAAGATTTCTGGGAAATAAACTTGAGCTTCAAAACCATGTGCATCCCTTTCTTTTTTTGCCTCACATCTGCTAAAACAATGCATCATAATCACTTCTGTGACATATGCTAGGTCCGTAAAGGAGGAGTTCTTGTTTGCAGACATATATGATTGCTCCTTTATAGCCACAATCTCTAAATCACTTGGTGATGAAGTGCAATCCAGCTCAGAATCAAACTCTTGATTAACCCTAATGGAGTAAATGAGCGAGGCCAAATCCATGTAGGCCTCATATTTAATCTCCAAGATGTTAATTTCCACGTTTTCCTTATCTATCGTGAGATTAACTGTTCCATTAATAGAAACCATAGGTGGCTCGCCTACCAAGATTATTAACCCTGATATAGTTCCTTTACTAATAGAAGTCAAGTCATACCCAGGGACCTTACAGTCTCCCCCTACTAGTCGTTTAATGCATTCCATATTCCAAGCTACAAAGGGGAGACCTAAGATAAGTATCCAGGAGAAAATGTCAGAGGCCTTATCCGTGATGCACTAGGGTCTTAAGTCTTTAAAATATTGTCCCTAAAATTCCTTCTCTTCATCTACCACAAGCTGCATATCTTGTTGTGTTTTGAAGGTGAGGATTGCTTTTAACACCCCTAGGAACTGAAAGCCTTCCATGTTGTGCAAGTTCATCAACATTTTATTTTTAATCTTAGCATAATCCGTACCATTTGAAATAAGCCCAAACAAACTACGACTTAGCCATTCACGATCTTCCTCACTTGTTTGGTATGTAACATTCCTTACTGGTTTCTTGTTTACCACCTCTTTGTAAGAACGCCCATCCCTTTACTTTATTGGAACTTTGATGGATGAAAACGTTGGCACATAGGTTGTCCTTTGTTTTACAACCTGGCGTTGATACTTTGCAATGTTAACACGGAGTTTGTAAGAAGAGAACCATATCTTGTTAAGCTTCTCAGTGATATCTGCTTCAGGGTCGTTGAGAGATAAGAAGCCAAACCTTTTCCTAGATTTGTTGAGCCTTTTTGAGACAAAAAGCTCCATGATTGTTCCATATCTTTGAAATTCCTTTCTAAGCTCTGTGAAGGTGAACCATGAGGGGAAACATTCAAAATAAAAGGTTTGCGCTACTGGATGATCGAAATTTTTGTGTAAAAACCCCTGAGTGGGTAAAACAAGACTTTGATGAGAGGGAACTTTGGTTTGATGCAGGGAAAAGGTCTGGGTGCATGATGGAGGGGCTTTTTTGTATTGGGTAAGTGGATTTGATGTTTGGGTATGCTTTTCCTAGAACGGTCCTTTGAGGGTGGGGCTCGGTGTTAGTGTGTCTATTGGTGTCATTGTGGGGTCATCAAGGCAAAAAAGAGGTGGCGACATAGATCTAGGTCTGTTTGGTATTGAGGTTGCTGTTGTGATTGTGGTTTTAAAAAATTGTTTTATAAAAAGTACTTTTAGTTGAGGTTGGTTTGAAAAAATATATGTTTGGTTAAAACTGTGGTTGAAATTGATGTTGAACAAAAAGTAGTTTAATGTCTTTGGTAAAAAAATGCTTTTCAAATTGAGGTTATAAAATAATTAAATATATATATATATATATATATATATATATATATATTAATGATTTTTAATTTAAATATTGTAGATTTAACCATTGTTATTATATCATGAAATAAATAATATTGATATCAAATATTTTTTATTCTTCCATTAAACTATGTGCAATGTCATTACATACAAAATCTATCCAACAAGGACTATATTTTTCATGGTTTCTTAAGCGCGTAATAACAAAAACTGAATTTTTTGTTACATCATTAAGCGATCTCCTTTTAAGTTTTTGAATAAAACACAATTAAAATAAAAATAAAAATTGAATTTCTTTTTATGTAGTGTTATTGAAATAATATTAAATACTAGTTTTTCAAGTAAAACACAATTTTTTAAAAAAATTTACAATTTTATTATGTACAAAATTCATTCGACAAGAACTATAGAAAAAATAATTTTTTTAGCATGCAATAAATTAAGTAAAATATTATCAGGAATAAAATTGAGATTTCAATACGAGTAAATTTAATTCACCTTAAACAAATTTTTTAAAAAAATAATATTGTTCATGTTCATGTGAACAATGCGAGTAAAATCAATTAATTGCACTAATTTTTCAAGAAAAAATAAACTAAACTTCTCGCAATGTTTTTCAAAAAAAATAAAAATAATAATAAAAAAAACTGTAACAGTGCGAGTGAATTAATTCACTCGCACTGTTGCAATAGTGGAGCATGGCTCCACTGTTATGCTTTTCTACCCTACGAGAAGCAGCATTTTGCTGCTTCTCCAAAACATGTGGTGCGGCTGAGAATTTGATGGATCCCACCATCAAAAAGCAATTTTTTCTTGTTAACCGGCATTTGGTGTGGCTGCAGGGGAACCTCACCCGCAGCCACGTTACCAAACGGGTTTGTGGGGGAAGTGAGCTTTGGTTGGGATAAGGTTGGTGGGGGACAAGGGAGAGGGGGAGAGCTTTTTTTTTTTTTTTTCCTAGCAAGTTTTTTCCCAATTCCAAATGAGCCGTTCCTAAGGGTCATGTTGCGGACTAGGTTCGGTTTAGGCCAACTCTGTTAATCTATGATAGTCATGTTATATGTCCCATTTTCCTTGTCATTTCGTGGAGTATTAGAGACTAGAGTTGTTGGGGTAGATCTCAGCCATTTCCCGCTTGCAGTCGAGTCTTAAAGCGTGTAACAGTCCAGGATTTCCGGGAAGTATACCTAGGCTTCATAGCCATACATGTACCCTTCTTTAACTGTCTCACATCTGCTAAAACTCTGCTTCATAATCACTTTAGTTTTGTGATCTAAGTCCGTAAAAGTGAAGTTCTTGTTTGCAACAATATCTTGTTTCTCCTTTATAACCACTGTCTCGGATTCACTTGGTGATGAATTACAGTCCAACTCTGAGTCAGACTCTGGAGTATACCCAAGGGAATAAATAAGCGAAGGCAAATTTGTGCAGGCCTCATTTTTAATCTCTAGGATGATGATTTTCACTTTTTCCTTATCAATCGCGAGATTTATTATTTCATTAAGAGAAGCATATGGTGATTTGCCTACCAAGATTGTTATCCCCGATATAACACCTTTACTAATGGAAGTTAAGTCCTACCCAAAGGTCTTACATTCTTCCCCCATTAGACGTTTGATGCATTCCATATTCCAAGCTAATGGGAGGACTAGGTATATTTATCTATGAAAAAATATCAAAGGCCTTATCAATGATGCACCAAGGCCTTAACTCTTCAAAATAGTTTCCCCAAAAATCCTTCTCCTCATTTGCTGCAAACTGCATATCTTGTTGTGTTTTGAAGGTGAGGATTGCTTTAGAGGCCTCTAGCAACCAAAAGCCTTCCATATTATGCAATGTCCTCAACATCTTGTTTTTAATCTTAGCATAGGCAGTACCTCTTGAAAAAATACCAACCAGACTATGACTCAGCCATTCATTGTCTTCCTCACTTGTTTGGTAAATGACATTCCTGAATGGTTTTTCCTTTACCACCTTTATGTAGGAACGCTCATCCCTTTGCTTTATTGGAGCTCTCATTTGAGGTGAAATAGTTAACACAGGTAATTGCTTTTGCTTTACGACCTACCTTTGATACTTCACAATGTTAACACAGTGCTTGTAGGAAGAAAACCAAATCTTGTTAAGCTTTTATGTGATCTCTGTATCAAGGTTGCAGAGAGATAGGAAATCAAACATTTTCCCAGATTTGTTTAGCCTTTTTGAGACAAAAAACTCTATAATTGTTCAATGTCTTTGAAATTCCTTCCTAAGCTTTATGAAAGTGAGCCATAAGGGAAAACATTCAAAATAGAAGGTTTGCACAACTGGGTGTTTGATATTTTTGTGTGGAAACCCCTGAGTGGGCAGCACAAGGTTTTGATGAGAGGGAACTATGGTTTGATGCAGAGAGATGGGTTGGGAGCATGATGGTGGGGCATGTTTGTTTTGGATAAATGGAGTTGTTGTTTGGGCATGCTCTTCCCATATCGGTCCTTTGAGAGTGGGGCTCGGTGTTAGCGTTTCTATTGGTGACAATATGGGTTTATCCAAGTAAAAAAGAGGTGGCAACACAAATTTTGTGCGCAAGTGAGCTTTGGTTGTGGTAGGTTTGGTGGGACAGGGAGAGGGAGAAAGGAAGAGCATTGTGGTGTTACTTGGAAACATATACCTTAGTTTCATAACTTCTTCTATATTTAATTTATTCTTTTTTTATCAGATAATATTCATCGTCCTCGTTTATTTTATTCTGTACTTTTTAAATTTTTTTCTTTAAGCACTACAAAAATTAAATGCCATTCTCGTGATGAGGCACAAAAAGAAATCTCCTTTGGAGCCGGCAGCTCACGAGGCGCGCGCGCGCGCTTAGATAATCCAGGGGCTTTCTCTAGAGTTGTAAGAACATTGTGATATTGAAGCACGCCTTGAACACGGATATTGATTTTTCGAATTTATTATTGTTTTCTAAATATTTATGATATTTATGGATATGAGAACCACCACATCAGTAACATTTAAACCCTCCGTGATAAAAAAAAAAGTGATTCATCATTAGAAGAAAAACAACGTAAAAAAGTTCAAGTAATATCTTATTCTAATTTAGAGTATGTTTATCATAATGTACAAGAAATAATTTTAAATTCTAAGTCACAATTTTAAAATTTTATACATCATAAATAATCGATGATGACTGCATAATAACTAAAAACTTGTCTATAAAAAAAAACCATATAAATTATTTTAAAAAATAGAGATAGCATAATTACTTGAAATCAATAAGATAAAAATTAAAATTCTTAATGTTGGTTAAATCACAAGTTTTTATTTAAATTTAAAATTAATTTTTTCCTTCAGTTGAAAACTTTTCCTGATAAATATACTTATTATTAAGATATACACAATTGAGATGTTGAAAATTATCCAACGTTGGTTGAGAACAAGAAAAATGGGTGGATTATATACAAGAATGGATCCAACCTATTGAATTAAAGATGATATTTATTTATGTATTCAAGCCTTTGCACGTAAACTTATGAGCAAATCCAAGTGACGTACTAATACAGAAATAAAAAATTTATGTTTTTTGAATAACCTTGTAAGAACGTATAAATTTAAGAGTTATATGTATTATCACCATTCCATAATATTGCCAATTGACCAATCTAATCTCGCTTTTGTTTTTCTTTGTTTACAGTCGATATAAATATTCTCCTAAACCTAATGTGTATGAAAGAAAAAAGAAACTTTAAACTTTAAAAACCTTAAATCACTCAATTTGATATAATAAAATATTATGAAAAAGTATTTTTTTATTTTTTTGGTAAATAAAATTTGAAGTATCTAAAACTGATTGGAAGATTAACTTGCTATTTTACATGTATTTTCCTATTACATTATATAATTGTGTAGTCGACAACAAAAAAATTATTATATATCATAGCATAATATCATATGGGAATATTTATTCTTAACTCTTACTACATTGGCTGTTTGCAACATAAATATATGTATCAACTTTCAAAAAAAATAATAAATTAATAATATAACTAAATAATTGTATGGAATTAAAATTATTAAAAGACATTTCATTTCATATGTTGGATAGCTTAACTATATAATAACTTAAAATAACCCTTATTGTAATTAGGCCTACAATTCATTATGGAGTTTTTTTATGATCAAATTTTATAAAAGACTCAATGCTTTTAGTTTGATATTAGTATCCAAGGCTAATAGCGTGCGTCTGGACCTAGTATTTTTAAATCTTATGTTTTTAAATATAATTATTTGTATTATAAATATAATTATTTTTATTATAATTACAAGTATTAATATAAAAAATATAATATTATTATTTGTGTTATAAATAGTATTATTTTTATTATAATTAAAAAAGTAATTAATAAATTTTAAAAATATCATTATCAATATTAAGAAACAACTATAGATTTGATTTGAATTGTAAAATTAAAAATTATTATTATTATTATTATTTTTAAAAAAAACCATAATTTTTTGAAAGATTAAAAAAAATAAAAATTTTAACATACAAATTAAATATTATTATTATTATAAATAATATTATTGAGTTTTGTCTTATAACACGGGCCGCCTAAATAGATAATGTCTACAAGTGATCGCGCGCTAGACAAGATGAAAAATGATCAGAAGCTCGACATTGATAATAAGTCCATGTGGGGTATGGATCTATTTATTGGCGTTGAACCCCTTTAATCTTTTTTTTTAATGCTGACATCCCTAGTCAGCATTAAACCGACATGAATGGCCTCCGACTCACCATTGCAATCACTGCCTTTTCATTGGTAAATTCCTGGTTTTGAATTTGAAATTCCAAAATATAACATGTCAAGAGAACATGAACACAAGAGGGATACATTACGAGGCAAATATATTCAAAGAAAAAGGCAAAAAAAGGAAAGTGGCTCATAGGTTAAGAAACCACTACCCATGTCCCCAAATTTCAAATACACAACGCGGATATTCACATTAATTTTTTTAAAAATAAAAATTTCAAATACACACTTTCGGTGAGTCATTATCGGAAAGGATTAAAAAAAAATATCTATTCAATCTTCCACACACGTCACCTTATGCCTCATAACATAGTCGACATAGTCGAAGCTGGAACCCTGTCCATACCGAACCAGCCACCACTAGTATTCAACCGGACCAGCTGTCTTAATTCGCCAAATCGTTCTCGGAACCGAGTTAACTCGCCGGAACCGTCTGTCCTTTCCATTTTCACCAAACTTTTTAATTTACCCATTTCCATGATCTTAAGTTTTGCCCCACATATAAACTCCCATAGAGCATCATTTCTTGCCCTGTTAACAAACAACAGACGCAGCCTCTCTTTGCAATCCTCAAACCTCTTCAAAGAACCGAGTAACTGAGTCAACTCATTGCAACTCAAACTTGCCATTCTATCCTTGAGTTCTACAACTCGGATTAAAATCTCTCGTTGGACTATTCTATAATCCTCACCAGCATATCTAATCACTGCATAAACCAAGTTATTCAATTGAAGATGCAGAGAATCAGGAGCCTCACATATTACTTCAACAAAATCAACTAGAACATCTAACTCTCCTAACAAATCTTTATTCAATAAGGCAGAAGCCTTGTCTTCATCATCCTTGCTATTATTACTAGAACAAGAAGAATTTAAGTAATGACCCAAAAATCTTGAAACAATAAAATTTTGCTCTATAACAGTTGCATACCATCTAACCCAAGATGCCAATTCCCACCTTTCAGGGTCCGAATCTTGCCGAAACTTTGACATGTTGAGGAAGTTTCTGCCACCAAAAGACGGATAAAAAGAAAGCTGGTCTTTAAGAATAAAGGGGCCCTTTTTTATGATACTATGGATAGTGAAGAGACATTTTAGGGCAACGGAAGGGTTTTTTGTGCCTTGTAGACGGTCCATGAGAGCTTCAATGAATGCACATGCGGTGAGGCGAGACCCACGGCCGAAGGAGATGACCGCAGCGATGCGGTTATCTGATGGTGGGGAAGAAGAGTTGCGTGCAGTGGTGGCACGGAGGACAGCTATGCGTATTTTGGTGTTGCGTTTTGTTGATAGGGTGGCTTTGATATTGGAGGTGAGGCATTTGAGGATGTCGATCACAGTCCTTAGTTTCTTGCGGTGGCCCATTGACTTCAGAAGGAGGTATAGCAGAGCTTAACAGATGCTTACGAAGAAGAGTACAATTAGCTCTTTCTATATTTTGAATGAGGCGGTTGCTGTTTATATAATTAGTGCCTAATGTTAAACCAAAAAAATAAAATAAAATTATTGCCTAATGAAGACAGTTAAATTAAATGTATAGTAATATCTTTTGGCAAGCGCGTACATGGGGTCAAGCCATACTAGTTTTACCATTTCTTGTTTCAGCCTCGTGTTTTTTTTTTTTTTTTTCAACAACTCGGATTGATCTTAGTTAGGATGTCAAAATTATGTAATAAAATTTGACTAGTTATTCTAAGATAGGCATTAATTAGACATTTATATCAAGAACTGACATCACCAAAGACACCTATCATGACTAACAAAAACATTTGTTCAATATTACGTGACGACACCTTTGACTTGTATTTTTCATTTAGCTGTTCTCACATACACATCAAGGTTTAATATTGGATTCAGGAGGCTATATTCACCTATCAGTGCAATTCATAATACGAGTTTTTCGTTCTTAATTTTGTTAAATCAAAAGTGTGTTTATAAATACTTAATTAAATAAGTTTATATTTCACCAATACTATTAAATATATTAAAAAGTCTATTTTTTTAGCTAAATAAAATAAGTGGAATATAACTCAAAATATCACAAAAAATAAAGTTATATTCTAGCTCCATCTCTTCATAAAAGGACAAAACTTATAAGCTATAAATAAACTATGAATCCTTCAAGATAAAGGTTCGCAATCTTTATTCTCTACTGCATATATATTTTCAAAGCATCTTTCTATAATATTATTGTACTCTCTCTCTTAAAAGATATTTGCTTAAATTTATAAGAGTCCTTATATCCACCAAAAAAAACTTCTTATAGGTACTAACCATAAGCCGCTTTGACCTACCAAGCATTAAGTATAAACTATCAATCACCTTGGCTAGGAAGAATGGATGAGATTGCTTTGGATGGGAATTGCTGCTTTTGTTTGAGGAAGATGAACAATGTTTTTGATGAGGTCTGGTTTCATTCATTTCATGTGGTCTAGTTTTGATGCATGCAATGCTACTGCATAGGCGATGCATAGGCGTGTAGCTAATCCAAGCAGGTTCTTCCGTGTGGCAGACATATGAGATGAAATTTGGAAGATAGCTGTGTATTGCTATGCAGAATCAACTTCAAGGCTGGTTATTTTAGAAACCTGTCATAGAATAGGTTTCTTTGCTAACCTGTCTGATTTCAGGTTTGTATGGTTGCAGTATGTCAAGGCATTTGTTAGCTTTTTGGCTTTATGTTAGGCAAATTATTCATGTCTGTATATGAACTTGTTGGGTCACCAGCCTTGATATATATATATTTTTTTTATCTATAATACATACTTACATTTTGATATATATAAGAATGAATGAGATTGCTAGGGCCAATTAATTAACCAATTATCGAACCTAGAAGCCTTGTTCTTAGACTACTTGGATTTTTAAAACATCATCAGTGGCGTCGTTTGTGAGAATTAATCAAAAAAGCTATTAGTTTCTTCATGAAGTTTGCTTTTGACATTTCTAGACCATTCCATGGCACACAACTAATACTTGCATGGGCTAGGAAGCGAGACAAGTCTACTTGTTATTCCAAACACTCCTACCGAGCAAAAGCTAAAACAACTCACTAGTTAGGTGCATCTGTTCACCCAGGCCATGTTGGAAACCCAAGGGCAAAACCAAACCTTGACACCCGAACAAGTCTTAACACCTTCAACAACACACAATGCTTTAACACTATAGCCACCGACAACACCAAGAGCCCATAAAAGATTACATTACCTAGAGGAGACCAGGAAGAATGACATTCACGAGAGTTCCTAAAGGGATCACTTGCACCATTGTGACACCCATGCATAAAGAAAATACTTCGAATGAACTCCCTCTAGTTACCAAGAGACGAACACTAACCACTGTAATCATTGTTCTACGCTTAGCTCCCTAGGATCCCAAGAGCCCAACAAACAAAGAATTACAAGACAATTTGTGCATAAGCATATCTAAGAGACATTTTGAACACTTAATTTCACAAGGACTACATTTCTATAGAAATAAGTTTAGATATATATGATGACTTAACCAACCCAAGGGAGCATGTTCAAAAATATGCACAATATTTTAAAGTTGGTCATCCAAGATCATGACTTAATGTGCAAGATACTCCCTACAACCTTTAAAGGGTTTTTGCATGCTTGGTATAGCAACTTTGAACCAAACTCTATTGAACGATTTAGTGACCTTTATGCCAAGCTAGTGACACGCTTTAATACTAGCATATCTGCCAAGAAAAACTCCAAAAAACGTTTTAGTGTTGCCCAACAAGAGGGTGAATCTAAATAGACATATTTGAAGAGATTTAATAGAGAGATGCTCAAGAAGGAAGAATTGCTTGAGCAAGTAGCCTTAGAAGCCTTGATAGGGTGAGTCTAAAGGAACATGCCTTCTGAAGAAAACTTTATAACTTAACAAATAAAAGTTTGTCCGAAGAAAAGCAATTCATGGAAAATCACATATGAATTGAAGATGCTTGTTTGCTACGACATGAACCTCCTTGTTTTACAAGGACAACCAGCATCAATGACCATCCCAGTGAAGTAATTAGGATATAAGAAGTCAACATCTTATTACAACCTCAAAGACATGTTTCCCCCTAAGAACTTCCTCCATACCTGTAATATCTCACATCGGCAGGTGAGGACTTGGGGGAGGGCCTTATATGAGCATGCTCACCTTGACTAGCAAGACGCGTTTTGGAGCCACGCGTGGTTGCTAAGAACAAATCTGTGAGGCCCATGGATCAAAGTGAACAATATCTTACTAGTGGGATGGAGTGTTTCAATACCTATCACTCAGATCACCTTAGGATTTATAAACCATGAAAAGAATATGAGTTTCTTGAATTTCCCTCTTCATAGGATGAACTTGATATCCCTAGTGTTGTATGCACCATTTTTTATGGGATGAACTTGATCTCCCTAGTGCTATATGAACCTCTCTATGGGATGGACTTGTTCTCCCCAATGCTATATGAACCACTCTTTATGAGATATACTCGATCTCGTGTAGTATGCACCACTCTTTAAGGGATGGAGTTGATCCCCCCAGGGCTATATGCTCCACTCTCAATGGGATGGACTCGATCTCCCTAGTGCTACATGCACCACTCTCTACGAGATAAACTTGATTCATTCAATGCTATATACACCACTTTTTATTAAATTGATTTGATCTCCCCTATGCTATATGCATCACTCTCAATGGGAAGGACTTGATCTCTACAATGTTATGTGCACCACTCTTCAAGGGATGAACTGCATCTCCCCAGTGCTATATGCACCATTATCCATGGAATAGACTTGATCGTTCCAGCGCTATACGCACCACTTGTTATGGGGTGAACTTGATCTCGCTAGTGCTATATGCACCACTCTCAAAGGGATGGACTTATTCTCTTAGTGCCATATACACCATTATCCAAAGGATGGACTTGATCGATCCATTGTTATATGCACCACTATCAAATGATGGACTTGATCTCTTGATGCTATATGCATCATTCTCTATAGGATGGACTTGATCTTCATAGCACTATATGCACCATTCTTCATAGGATGGACTCATTCTCATTATTGCTATATGCATCACTCACCATGGGATAAACTCGATCTAAAAAATGCTATATACACCACTCTTTATAGGATGGACTCGATCTAGTGAAATATGCACCACTCTCCAAAGGACGACGTTGATGTCTCTAGTGCTATATGCACCACTCTCAAAGGGATAAACTTCATCACTCCACTGTTATATGCATCATTCTCAAAGAGATGGACTTGATATTCCAAGTGCTATATGCAACACTCTTTATAGGATAAACTTGTTCTCCCCAGTGCTATATGCTCCATTCTCTATTGGATGGACTCGAACTACCAAGAGCTATATACACCACACCCTATAGGATGGACTTAATCTCCCAAGTGTTTGATGCTCCACTCTCCATGGGATGAACTTCATATCTCTAAGGCTATATGCACCATTATCTAAAGGATGTACTTGATCTCTCAGGTCTATATGCTCCACCCATAAAAGGTTGGACTAATCTCTCTAGTGCTATATGCATAACTCTCCATGTGATGGACTCATTCTCTTTATTGCTATATGCACCAGTCACTATGAGATAGATTCGATCTCCCAAATGCTATATACACCACTCTTTATGGGATGAACCTCATCTTCCTAGTGTTATATGCACCACTCTCCAAGAGATAGACTTATTTTACCCATTGCTATATGTACCACTCACTATGGGATGTGTTTGATCTCTCAAGTGCTATATACACCACCCCTTATGGGATGAACTCGATCTTCTCAGTGCTATATGCATCACTCTGAATAGGATGAATTGATCTCCTGATGAAATACACACCACTCTCCATGTGATGGAGTTGATCTTTACACTACTATATACACCTCTCACCAAGGGATAAACTACATCACTCCATTACTATATGCACCACTCTCAAAGAGATGGACTTGATCTTTCTAGTGTTAGATCCAAGACTCTTTATGGGATGGACTCATTGTTCCTAGTGCTATATGCACCATTCTGCATAGGATGAACTTTATCTTTGCATATATGGACCATTCTCTAAGGGATGGGATTTGATCTTCTTAGGGTTATATACTTCACTCTCAATGGGATGGACCTAATCTTCCTAGTGCTATATGCACCACTTTTAAAGGGATGCCTTTAATCTGTCTAATGCCATATACACCACTGTTCATAGGATGGACTTGATCTTCTAGAGATGCACCACTTTACATGGGATGGACTTGTTCTCCCCATTGCTATATGCACCACTCCCCACTAGATGGACTCGATCTCTAAAATGCAATATACACCACTCCTTATGGAATGGACTAGATCCCCTCAGTGCTATATACACCACTATCCATGGAATGAACTTAAGTGATCCAGTGCTATATGCATGACTATCCAATGGATGGATTTGATCTCCTCATTGCTATAAACAACACTCCTCATGGGATGGACTTGATCTAAATAGTTTTATATACACCACTCTATATGGGATGGACTTGATCTCTTTTGTGCTAAATGCACCATTATCAAAGGGACAAACTTGATCTTCACAGAGCCATATCCACCACTATCCATGGAATTGACTTGATCTTTTAGTGCCATATACACCACTATCCATGCAATAGATTTAATTAATCCAGTGTTATATGCACCATTTTCCATGGGACGAACTTGATCTTGCTAGTGCTATATGCACCACTCTCAAAGAGATGAACTTGATTTCCTAGTGTCATATACACCACTATCCATGTGATGGACTTGATCGATCCAATGCTATATGCACCACTATCAAATGGATGGACTTGATCTCCTCAATGCTATATGCATCACTCTCTATGGGATGGACTTAATCTTCATATTGCTATATGTACCACTCTTTATGGGATGAACTCGTTCTCCCTATTGCTATATGCACCATTGACCATGGGATGTACTTGATCATAAAATGCTATATACACCATTCCCCATAGGATGGAATCAATCCTCCCAGTTCTCTATGCACCACTCTCTATAAGATGAACTTGATCTTCTAGAGGCTATATGCACCACTTTTCAATGGATGGAGTTGAGATCTCTCTAGTGCTATAAGCACCACTCTTCAAAGGATAAACTTCATCTCTTCATTGCTATATACACCACTCTCAAAGAGATGGAATTGATCTTCCTAGTGCTACATGCAACACTCTTTATAGAATGCACTTGTTCTTCCTAGTGCTATATGCTTCACTCTCAATGGGATGGACTTGATCTCTCAAATCTATGTACACCATACCCCATTGGATGGACTCATCTCCCAAATGTTTTATGTTCCACTCTCTATGGGATGAACTTTGTATCTCTAGTGTTATATGTGCCACTCACCACAACTAATGATCCACTCTCAATGAGATGGACTTGATCTCGCCATTGCTATATACACCACTCTTAAAGGGATAGACTTGATCTTCCTAGTGCTATATACACCACTGTCTATATGCTGGACTTGATCGATCTAATGCTATATACACCACTCTTCATAGAATGGACTTGTTCTCCTCATTGCCATATGCACCACTCATTGCTATATACACCACTCTCTATGCGATGAACTTGATCTTCCCAATGCTATATGTACCACTCTCAATAGGATGGACTTAATCTCCCAGTGCAATATGCACCACTTGCCAAGTGATGGAGTTGATCTCTGCAGTGTTTTTTATACCTCTCACCAACGGATAAACTACATCACTCCATTGCTATATGCACTACTCTCAAAGAGATAGATTTGATCTTCCTAGTGTTATATCCAAGACTCTTTATGGAATGGACTTGTTCTTCCTAGTGCTATATGCTCCATTGTCTATAGAATGGACTCGAACACCTAGGAGCTATATACACCACTCCTTATGGGATGGACTCCATATCCCTAGTGTTATATGCACCATTTTGCATGGGATGAACTTTATCTTCCTAGTGTTATATACATCACTCTTAATAGGATGGACTCATTCTCCATATTACTATATGCATCACTCACCATGGGATGGACTCGATCTCCCAAATGTTATGTACACCACTCCCTATGGGATGGACTCAATATCGTTAGTGCTATATGAACCACTTTGCATAGGATGAACTTTATCTCTACAGTTGTACATGGACCACTCTACAATGGATGAACTTGATCTTCCCAGGGTTATATATTCCACTCTTAATGGGATGTACTTGATCTTTTTAGTGCTATATGCACCACTCTTAAAGGGATGTCCTTGATCTGCCCAGTGCCATACACACTAGTGTTCATGTGATGGACTTGATCTCCTAGAACTATGTAATGACCTAGCTTTTCAAGCCCAAAACAACAGTAATTTCTTTTTTATACTTAAGACACTTCATGTTGGTAATCAACGAACCTGTTCCCCCACATCATCAAGATACAATCCATACATCAACAATCAACGTTTCATTTAAAGGTGGATCTTACATAAACACATAATATTATGTTTACATGATTAGAAGTTCACATTAAAAATATACTTACATAGAAATGAGTTTGCATTTTTATCCTACTAATAGTCATCACGAATTCAAACAAAAAGGATCTAATAATAGTTTTACATTTAGTACATTGATTCATACAAAATACATTGTGATTTAGAATGCAACTACATGATTCCTTGTAAAAGTAGGTTCCCGTGTATTGGGTTTCCTAGGTACCTTGTTGGTGTGACATCCCTACTACAGTACAAAACATTTATAAAAATGCAATTACTTAATAATAATAATGATAATAAACGGTTTGACAATTTAATGAAACATTAACATTATCCCATGTTTGAAGCGTGACATTTATAGTTCCTTCATGTACTTGGTATAAACAACTTGTAGAAAATATAAATGCACCAATTCTTGCAATTGGCCATAATCTTAAATCCGGCTATCCTCTTAAGGAATCATTTGTAAGGTTAATCGTTCACTCACCTCGGCCATCCACTTCGGATGCCATCATCCAAAGCTAATCAACTGTTTGTCGAAGCTAATCCTTCATTTGTCCCGGTCGTCCTTTTGGATGCCATTAGTCGAAGCTAATCATTTATTTATCCTGGTCATCCATTCAGATGCCCTTAGCCAAAGCTAATCATTCATATGTCCCGATCACCCCTTTGGATGCGATTAGTCAAAGCTAATCAACCATTTGTCAACATTTAAGCATTTGGCAATCTGATATTTGTACTAATATAATACGATAACATTCATGATAAAGTATTTCATTATTCAATGTTATGAAAAGAGGAAGGTGAAAGTCACCTAGCTGCTCCACCTGTGAGTTGTTCTTGTTTTGACGATGGTCTGATCTCGACCGTAGCACATAAGACATCAATGGCCATAAATCAGTACATTTGTATTTTTGAATCACATTCATCACCATACTTATTTCAAGAGTTCATCACATTCAAGTGTTCCATATTTTACACCGTCATACCATGAAATTATTACTAGCATTTAAGTCATTTATGCCCGGAAGGCCTATTTTAGAAATCAGCAGCGAAAACTGGTTCGCTGTAGGCTGCCTAATTCAACATTGAAAATTGTTTTGGTGTTGGCACCACAATTCCAGCAGCGAACACTAATTCTCTGCAGACAACTCAATTTGGGTAACGAATCACAAATTTGCTGCAAACAGTACAACTTCAGCAGTGAATCACAATTTTGCTGTAGGACACACAATTCAACAATGAATGCTAATTCGCTGCAAGTAACTCAGTTTCGGCAGGGAATCATAATTTTTCTACAAACTCCTCAGTTTTGGCAACGAATCAAGAATTCATTGCAGAACACACAATTCGATAGCGAATGCTAATTCGCTGTAGACAACTCAGTTTCTACAGCGAATCACAAATTCGCTGTAGACAACTCAACTTCAACAATGGATCACAAATTTGCTATAAAACACACATTTCGACAGCGGATGCTAATTCGCTGCAGACAACTCAGTTTCAACAGTGAATCTGATTCACTACAGACAACTCAACTTCGGCAGTGAATCACAAATTCGCTACAAAACACACATTTCGGTAATGAATTAGTATTCGCTGCAAACAACTCAGTTTTGGCAGCAAATCACAAATTCACTACAGATAACTTGACTTTGGCAACGAATCACAAATTTGTTGCAAAACACACAATTCAGCAGTGAATGCTAATTCACTATAAATGACTCATTTTCGGCAACGAATCACAAATTCCCTGCACACAACTCAACTTTGGCAACGAATCACAAATAATCTCTTAGTGCTATATGCACCACTCTTCAAGAGATGGACTTGATCTTTTTAGTGTTATATGCACCATTCTTCAAGAGATTGGCTTTATCTCTTGAGTGTTATATACACCACTCTTCAAAGGATGGACTTGATCTCTCTAGTGCTATATACACCATTGTTCAAGGGATGGGCTTGATCTCTTAAGTGTTATATGCACCAATCTTCATGGGATGACCTTGATCTCCATTGTGCTTTTTGCACAACTTTTCAAAGGATGGGCTTGATCTTCCAAGTGTTATACGAACCAATCTTCACCGGATGAACTTGATCTCTCTAGTTTTATATGCACCACTTTTTAACTGATGAACTTGATCTTCTAAGTCCTATATATACCATTCTTTATGGGATAGGTTTTATCTCCCCAATGTTATGTGCACCACTCTCCATGGGATATACTTGATCTCTATATTATTTTTTGCTTCGCTCTTCAAGTGATGGACTTGATCTTCCAAGTGCTATATCTGTCACCATCCATGAGAAGCACTTGATCTTTATATTATTATATGCTCCACTTTGCAAGGGATGGAGTTGAACTTCTAGTGCTATATGCACCACTCTTCAAAGGATGAACTTGATCTCTGTAGTGTTATATGCTCCATTCTTTAAGGGATGGGCTTAATCTCCTGAGTGTTATATGCATCACTCTTCATGGGATGACCTTGATCTCCCTTGTGCATTTTGCATCATTTTTCAAGGGATGAAGTTGATCTTCTAAGTGTTATATGAACCACTCTTCATTAAATGAACTTGATCTCTCTAGTTCTATATGTACTAGTCTTTAACTAATGAACTTGACCTTTTGAGTCCTATATATTCCACTCTTTAATAGATAGGCTTGATCTCCCCACTATTTTGTGCATAACTATCCATATGATGGACTTGATATCTATATTATTATATGTTCCTTTCTTCAAGTGATGGACTTGATCTTCAAAGTGCTATATACACCATTTTCAAGGGATGGGCTTGATCTCTTGAGTGTTATATACACCACTCTTCAAAGGATGGACTTGGTCTCCGTAGTGCGATATACACCATTATTAAGGGGATAGGGTTGATTTCTTAAATGTTATATGCACCACTCTTTATGGGATGGCCTTGATCTCCTTTGTGCATTATGCACCACTTTTCAAGAGATGGTCTTGATTTCCTAAGAGCTAGATGAACCATTATCTATATGATGAAAATTGTTGTTGCATTTCATCCCAGGCACGAATGGATCCTGGTCTCAAATTTTATAGCCATGCTTCAGCTTTATCTTTTAAATAAAAAGGAAAAAGCTTTAATCTGATGGTGTTCCTGGTACAATTTGAGTCATTATAAATGTTACAAACTTCTTCAAATTCTCTCAAATGCAAGTATGGGTTTTCTAGATCTAAGCCATGAAAAGAAGGTAAAAGTTGAATAATGCTTGGCTTAAAATTAAAAAGAGATGCATCAGGAGGAAAAAATATACATGATTGCGCAATTGTTCTTGTTGGATTCATTTAGTTTCTAAGTGTTCTGACCCGATTATTCTCATTATAAAACGATTGATTATCTTCTTCAGCCATGTTTTCTAAAGAAGATGAGGATACCCTACAAAGTCTATCATTTAAGGTATGTGACCAAACTCTCATGTACATGTAGGAAGAGAATAGAAAGAAGAAGAGAAAAACAAAAACAAAAGGAGACAAAACACAAGAAATAAAAGTTAGATAAAAGAAAAGTGAAAGGAGAAAAATATAACAAGATTTATAATTTGTATAGAAATTTACCACCCGGCAACGGCGCCAAAAACTTGACACGACCAAAAGATTGATGTCTTCTCTCAAGTGCAGGAGTGTCGAAGTAATAAATAACTCGGCAAGACCGGGGTCGAATCATAAGAAGGTGAACTATATAAATTACAAATCATATATATATATATATATATATATATAAAGAGTTTATGAGAATTTTATGGGATATTGATGTAAGTATTAAACAATGATAAAATAATTGTCAGGGTTAAAGGATCCACTAATAGTATTGGAAATAAGTATAGTATAAACTCTTTTTATTAATCAACTGGAAACCACACATAAAGAAGGTTCCAATCGGATGATTTATCCTTAATAGTTCATTATAAATTTTTAACATGATCATATTAATTATCTTATTTTAGTAACACCATAGTTTTAAATATTGTCAGGAATTCATGATGCTAACTTATGTTAACAACAAATCAAGTTCCTTTTATAGCATAAGTGTAGGTTATACCATACGGTTGGCTATGAAAGTGCCAAGCCTTTGTTGTACCAAGTGTTATACAACACAAATCTAGATTAACCATTTAACAAGTAAGGTATTAAGAATTAGTAAGATAATAAGATAAGGCATGTTAATAACAAACTTTCTTGGATATAAATATTGAAGTTCATGTTGAGTTTATATTATACATATTCTAACACTATTAGTGTAACCTTTTCATCTTGACATAATAAACTTAGCTAAACATAATGAAGACAATAAACATAAATAAACAACATAAGAACATAAGTATAGTAAAGGAAATGAAAAGCATAAACAAGAGATTAAGGAAAATATAACATGAAATAAATCTTAAACATTATAAAAATATAAATAAAGAAATAAACAGCATGCTCTTGATCTGAAAAACCAAGATGCCTAAATGCATGGCAAATGCCTCCTTTTATAGGCCAAAATTTGGACATTGATTCATACAAAATACATCATGATTTAGAATGCAACTACATGATTCCTTGCAAAAATAGGTTCCTGTGTATTGGGTTTCCTAGGCACCTTGTTGGTGTGACATCCATGTCGTAGTATTAAACATTTATAAGAATGCAATTACTTAAAAATAATAATAATAAGAAACGGTCTAGCAGTTTAATGAAGCATTAACATTATCTCATGTTTGAAGCCTGACATTTATAGTTCCTTTATATTCCTAAAATTACTTATGAAACATAATGAATAATGAAGTGATTAGCTTTGGCTAATGGTATCCATATTCGACACCAAGGATTAAATGATCTAATTAACTTCAGCTAATGGTATCCATATTGGATAACCATAATTCATTGATGAGATTAGCTTTGGCTAATGGTATCCATATTGGGTAACCAGGATTCATTAATGAGATTAGCTTTGACTAATGGTATCCATGTTGGAAAGCTGAGAATGAATGATAAGATTAGCTTTGGCTAATGGAATCCATGTTGGATAGCCAAGAATAAGCATTGAAGATTAGCTTTGGCTAATGATATCTATGTTGGATAGCCAGGAGTAAAGGATGAGGTTAACTCTAGTTAATGGGGTATGTCGCACCCTCGCAGCGACCATCGATTGATTTCAGTTTTTTTTTTTTTTTTTTTGTATGGGAGTCACCACCTAGTATTATGGTCATTAGAAAACCTAACTGGTCTTTCAGAGATTCTAAGGCAAGGGACTGGTTGCGTAAAGGGAAGGTATTAGCACCCATAGTACACCCTATCTAAGGTAAGCTGTTGGGTATTTGGTTTGCCTTATAATTGCTATGGTGTTGGTGCTTTCTAATCACATCAGTTTTCCTAGGTTTGATTTAAACTAAATTTATTAAAATAGAAATCCAAGGAGATTTCATGTGTTTTAAAAGCTCATTTTTCCCTTAATATTTCAAGAGTTTGCGACTTGTAAATTGCAAGGAGGAGGGACAAAAATTTAGAAATCTAGGGCGTTTTAAAAGCTTATTTTTTCCTTAGTATTTTATACTCTCATGGCTCGTAAACCGTCAAGTAAAAAAAAATTGAAATGTCCTCGATTTATAATCAATGCTTCTTTCAAGGATGTGTGAGGATTTATTATTCCTAGAAAATTATTTTGGATATTTACCACTTAGGGTTTCTTTATCCAAAAATTAACATAGAATAATAACAAATTATTCCCAATAATATTTTGGATATTCATCCTTTAAGGATTTCTTTATCCAAACATTAGCGGTGAATAATAGATGAATTCCCCTTAAAATAAGATTTTTATATTTTTTAGAATATTGGCCACTACCGTTTGGAGTTTTACAAACATGTTGTAAAATCCAGAAATACAAGAAAATAATTTTTGTTGTGTTTAAGAAATCCATGCGAAAACACATTTTCAAAACTTCCAATATTTTTTGTATAAAAAAGAGCATTCAAAACATGTTAGGGTATTGGCTGTATGCAACACACAAGAAAATATATTTTTGATATATATGTATATTTGTCATATTGTGTTTGAAAACCGGGCATTCTAAATACTAGATTTCTATTTTTACAATACAAAAAAAAAAACATAATAAATAAATAAATACACATACCTTGCCTGGTTACTGTTCAAGTGAATTAAATTTCACTTGAACAGTAACAAATGCAACTAAGAATGCATGCAAAAGCTGAGAATAAAAAGACAGCTTACCTAGTTTGTTGGCGATGCCTTTTTTTTCACTCCTCCGTTGTCTACGTTCGTCTAGCGTTCTCTTGTGTTGCTTGCCTCTTTCTCCTTTCTTCTCCTTGTTTTCTTCTCTTCTCTTTCCCTTCTTCTCTGTTCTGCTTTCCTTTTCTTGAAAGCTGGCACTGAGAAGGACGAAGATGACAAGTGTTGAAGCTTCTGCACTCAGCCAATGGTTGCTGCTTCTGGATAGTGAAAGCGATGGCCACGCCGGTTTTGGCCTCTTTTCCTTGCTTCTTCTTGTTTTCTTCTCTTATCTTTCCCTCCTTCTTTGTTCTACTTTCTTTTCCTTTTTGTTTTCTTTTCACAGTAACGAACAAAAACTCCTTCTGTTCTCTGCGTTTTTTACTCCCTGCCTCTCTTGCGTTTTTCTCTTCTGTCTTTGGCAGTTTTTTTTTTTTTTTTGCTCTTTTCTCTCTGTTTTCCTCTTCTTTTTTGTGCCCCTGTTAGGTCATTAGAAGGGCTTATATATAGTTTAAATATATCTCTATTTAGGAAAAGTTCAATGCATTAATTCTAGGATGCAAATCCTTACTGATTTGTAGCAAAAAAAAATGCAAAAAGGAAACTTAAATATTCTAATTCTAATGTTTGATTTCTTTCCAGTTTTTTAGAGGATGGTGTGGCTTCTTTCCTTCCTTCCATAGGGCCAGTTGCTCCCTTTGAAATGAGGCAATAAAAACGTGGTTGCAGCTTAAAAAATTAGGCGTGATGATAAAGGAAAACAACAGGAATTTGGAGAGAAAAAAGGAAAGAAATCAGATGAGAAAAAAGTCTTATCTTCCTTATTCGGTGTGGTAAAAATCCTATCATTTATGATGATCCAGCCTCCCTCTCTAACTTTCAATATCCTTCTTCACTTCAATCCCTCATTTTAGCACTTTTTGATTCAGTCCTTGGTCCAAAAAAAATCCTTTGAATCAGTCCCGCAAACTTGGGATAGATCCTTCCCGCGACAGAATTCTCTACCTTCACGTTAGATATTAAAATGGGAATATCTTAAGCTTTTGATATCGAAATCAAGCAATTCAAAATCCATAATTTATCTACACGTCTAGGACTACAAATTTGATGAAGGAGTCGAAGTGAGATAAAATCATTTTAGAGAACAGAATCTGGTAGTAATCTGGTTGGTCAAAAAGGATCTCCAGGTCTAATTCAGAAACTGACAAATGCCAAGAATCCTGATATGACTGAGAGTATGATCTAAGAACAAATCAACAAAATTTGTGATTAAAATAGAGTTTTTAGTGCAAAACTCAGGTCAGGATCTTTCTCGCGGTAGAATTCTTTACCTTCTCATTAGATATTCAAACAAGAATATCTTGAGCTTCTAATATTGAAATCAAGTTATTCAAAAGCCCAAAATTATCTACATGTCTAGGACTACAACTTTGATGAAGGAGTTGAAGTGAGATAAAATTATTTTAGAGAACAGAATCTAGCAATAATTTAGTTGGTCAAAAAGGTTCTTGATCTAACAATGTTGAGCATCAAAATCTGACTGAGAATCTGCCCTAAGAACAACGATCCCTAGGACCTAATAAAGGTGTAGGTCTATTTTTCAACATGTCATAAGTGACAAAAATAGCTAGGATGGTCAGATATTGTAAGAAACTAAGTCAGAATCAGAACCAAAGTTGGAACAAAAAATTACGACAGCAGCATAACCATTTTTTTAGTGCAAATTCTGAGGGATTTATCCAACCTTAAAGACCAGATAAAAGAAGAAACAAATTTAGAATTATGAAGACTCTTGATCAACCGAAGAAAACCTGACGATTTTGGGTAGTAAAAGGGAAGGATAAAAAGAGCAAAAAACAACTCAAACAAGGTTTCAAAAAAAATAATATTTATTTCTCTACTTTTGTCAATCTTCTAGCAAACATGGGCTAAACTCCTACACTCAATTCAAAAAAGGTATACACTGTCTCCAGCACATGGGGTCCAAAATTGAGTAACAATAGGGTCCATACTAGGATTACCGGTAATAAGTGTTGTGAACCATCTCATTTGAAATTGTTTACTAACACAATGAAATAAAGAGTATGAGGTGTTATTCACAATCAAAATTAATGTTTAAAGAACCATATACAAAATTGATCATAGTTAGGAATGAATAGTTATGCATGGAAGAACTTATTTGTACAAGGATTCCTAAACCATAATACATGTCATCAATTATTTGTTGAACATAGCTCAAATAAAATAATGCGGTATAAGATTGTATGAAGATGTGGAGTAAAATATCAAAGATAACTCGGTAGAAAGATATTAATAGCTGAATTTGTTGGCAATTAAATGGGTTTGCCAAAATTATTAGCATCTGCAAGGGGATGAGTGAATTATACTTAGTGGCCATAGTATCAGCGACTATGGATGAGATAAGAATGTTACTTAGTGGCCGCAATATCAGTGACTAAGGATAAGAAAAAGACAAGATATAAATTGATATTTGATGATTAATTACCAATATCTATGAATATGGAAACTTTTGATGTTTCATTGCCCAAACAAATGATGACCAAGGAAGTAAAGTACGATTTGGTTAATTATAAGATGATGATGTAGATTCTCCTTTCTGTATACTTCTATTTAAGTTGACAAGTCCTTTAAATTAAATTATGGACAACAAAAGTTACTTTCTAATTGTCCCTAGTAAAAAGGGAATTCATATGGTTGTCTTTGTTCTAAATGAAGACCATTGTCTTGTTGTTTCCAATAAGTACAAACCATGGTGTTGTTGTTTCCAAATAATGGAAACCATTGAAACTATCCTTCCTTGTATACTGGAAACCATTGTGTAAGACCATAACCAATGCTTAAAAATGTATATAACAAGGGGGTTGATTGGCAAATTAAGATATAATATTGTTTGATGTATTACTAAGTCAAAGTAAATGTTAATGGGGGTAATAATGTAACAAACGACTGTTATACCTAGAAAACAGAAAATATGGTAATGTGACAAACAAATTATGTTAAGCAGTGATGGTGACGAGTAAACATTGGATTAATATGTGTGGTTACTTCAAGAATTGTACCCAAGAAAATCGATAACTAAGGAAATGAAATATTAATTATTCATTAGGAAATAAAAATTAAAAAAATGAGTTGCTACGTGGTGACGTATAGTCGGCAACCTTATAGTTGAATCTATTATGTAATTCATTGTAAAGGCAATGTTGAAAGTGACAAAGATGAACTTAAACACCATAACAACTAGTTCGTAATTCAATATGTGTATGATGTAATCGATGTTAAAAGAATCCTGGATAAGCATATTGTTCTCCTTCCTTGTGAAAAACCACATAAATATATTTTATGGCTAGATGTTAAATTTATAATGTTATTTTAGTTGCAATGATGAGCACAAGTATTGTCATCTAAGTTGAGGTATTATTGAACTTGAGTTGAAAGTTTAGAGCAAGATTGTCAAAAATGCAATCATGAGCATAAGTCTTCTTAATGACTAATAACTCTTATAATAATATATATGTTGCAGGTAGATGACACAGGGTGGACCAACACTAATTGTGTCGTTTCACTATTTATAATTTTGTTAGATACTTATTTTTATGTACTATGAATACTTAAAATTATGTTAATAACTTCACCTTAAAATATACTAAATGGTATGATTGTATTTCTAGCATTTGCTTATTGCATCTCTTTTGTTGTGTGTGTATATATATCTATCACACATATGTTTTAAGTAAATGAAAAAAAGAAAGAATATAAGATGAATTGTGAGAAGCAATGTGAAAAACTTAAATGGAAAAACAATTGAATTGGTGGGTGACTGAAGGCTACTGTGTATATGTAATAGAGTTAATGGATATTGTGTTGCCTAAGAGGATAATAAAAGAATGGAGGAAATGTATATGTTATAGGAGAAACTCTACTGTAAATATGGTAAACCAAAGAATTAATAATAAGATGTATTGTTAGACAGAATGCATAAAAAACAATTACCCCATTAGATTAAGATATAATGATTAGAAATATGAAAATTACATGGAAATTTCAAGTTGTTACAGATAGGCTTTATCTCCCCAATGTTATATGTACCCCTCTTCATGTGATGGTCACCACTTTACAAGGAATGATCTTGATCTACTTATTATTATATGCACCACTCTACAAGGGATGAACTTGATCTTTCCTTATCTATATGCCCCACTCTTCATGAGATAGACTTGAACTTCCATTGCTATATCCATCACTCTTCAAGGGATGGACTTTATCTTCTCAATGCTATATACACCACTCTTCATAAGATGATCTTGATCTCCTTAGTGCTATATGCACCACTTTATAAAGGATGGACTTGATCTCTCTTATGCTATATGCACCACACTCCAATGGATGAACTTGGTCTCCTTTGTGCTATATTCACCACTCTTTAGGATGGACTTGATCTCACCAGTTCTATATGAACAACTCTTCAAGGATAGATTTGATTTTCCAAGTGCTATATACACCACTCTTTATGAGATGAGCTTGATCTCCGTAGTGTTTTTTGCACCACTCTACATGGGATGAACTTGTTCTCCCTAGTGCTATTTGCACCTTTCTCAATAGGATGGACTTGATCTCCTTAATGCTATTTTCACAACTCTCCATGGATGGACTTGATCCCCCAAGGAAATAGCTCTAGTCTCTAAGAAATGGACTTAGTCTCGCTTGTAGAAATAGCAACACCATCCAATCACCACTCTTTAGTGGAAGGCTTTTAAGCCCCATCACAATGCTAGGAAAGCTATATGCTCGTACTCTTCAAAGAACCTATAATCACTTAGAAATTTCCAAGTATAGTTTCACCCTCATTGAGTTCCACACAACGACTTAGGAATTTTTATAAATGATAAGTATGGTACCCTTAATCTCTTAGAAATTTTTACTTCTAATCACTTCATATTTTTGTCTGAAGAAATTTATGTCCAAATGCATATTTTTCTGCACCTTTTCCGACTTACATCCCTTTTATACAAGCAAAACTCACCACTTTACCCGAATTGGGAGATTAATTAAAGTCTTTGCCTACTATTATATCACAAAGATTGGGGACTACGAATGAACCAATATTTTTATCAGTATATATTTATATATCTTTACCAATAGTATTCATATAAAAAAAACTTATTTGAAATTTTTTGAAAAAAAAAAATTACACCGCATAAAATTTTACACTTTCAAATAATTATATATATTTTTTGGGTTGTGACACATCATCTTTCTCACAAGATTTAAAAGTGAGTTTTTCAATAACCTTACCACTATGAAGAGTGATGACTGAATTGACTTGATCCATGTGTTGGCTTCCGGAACTACTTGCATTTGCTTTGTAGTGCATCTTTGGATTTTTTTGTGGTTAAGATGGAAACTTACTATTTTCTTGAAAACTAAGAGCATATGTGAATTTTGCAAGAGCATTTTTAAAACTTGTCATGCTTTGAGCAAGTTGAGTGTGGATTATTTCTTGCTTTTCAATGAATGCATGCAATGTTTCCTCAAGATTTTTTCTAGGAAGTGGAGCATAATGAGGTGCATATCCATAAGAATTTTGAAAATTATGGTGTGCTTGAAACGATGGCTGTGAAGTTTGTGCATTATTGTTATCACTCTTCCAACTGAAATTTAGGTACTTTCTCTAACCAAGGTTGTATGTTTACGAGTATAGGTTATGATCGGGCCTTTGAAAACTATTTAAAGCATGAGCTTGTTCATGGAGGCATTCCTTGAAAGAAGGCAAAGTTGGACAATCATTGGTTGCATGTTCATTTGTTTCATTGATTTGACACAAAATATCTTAACAGATTTTAATTGACCACTCTTTTTCAATTCTAATGCCTCAACTTTTCTAGCTAAAGATGGAAACTTGGCTTGGAGGTCATGATCTTCCCTAAGGTTATACATACCTCCACTAGATGTATGAGGTTGGGTTTTACTTGGTGCCTCATAACTGCCTGTAGTGTCCCAATTTTACACATTTTCAGCTAGTAAGTCTAGGAACTCCATTTCTTCATCAAGGTCTTTATTTTCAAAAGTTCTATTGCACATCAATTCCACCATTTGCCTATCTTTAGATGTTAACCCTTCATAAAATTGTGAAACCAATCTCCATGTTTCAAAACCATGATGAGGGCAAGTATTAAGCAAGTCTCGATACCTATCCTAACATTGGTAAAATGTTTCACCTGATTTTTGAGTGAAAGTGGTGATTTGTCTTTTGAAAGAGTTGGTTCTGTGAGATGGAAAAAACTTCTTTAAAAATTGTTGTTGCATTTCATCCCTAGCACGAATGGATCCTGGTCTCAAATTTTGTAGCCATATTTTAGCTTTATCTTTTAAAGAAAAGGAAAAAGCTTTAATATGATGGTGTTCATACTACAATTTGAGTCATTATAAATGCGTTACAAGCTTCTTTCAAATTGTCTCAAATGCAAGTATGGATTTTTCTAGATCTAAAGCCACGAAAAGAAGGTAAAAGTTGAATAATGCTTGGCTTAAAATTAAAATGAGATGCATCAGGAGGAAAAAATATACATGATTGTGCAATTGTTCTTGTTGGATTCATGTAGTCTCTAAGTGTTCTTACCCGATTATTCTCATTATAAAGCTACTGATTATCCTCTTCAACCATGTTTTCTAAAGAAGATGAGGATACCCTACAAAGTCTATCATTTAATGTATGTGACCAAACTCTCATGCACGTGTAGGAAGAGAATAGAAAGAATAAAAGAAAAACAAAAACAAAAGGAGACAAAACACAAGAAACAAAAGTTAGATAAAAGAAAAGTGAAATGAGAAAAATATAACAAAATTTATAATTTGTATAGAAATTTACCTCCCCAGCAACGGCGCCAAAAACTTGACATGACCAAAAGATTGATATCTTCTCTCAAATATAGGAGTGTCAAAGTAATAAATAATCCAGCAAGACTAGGGTCAAACCACAAGGAAGTTAATTGTTTAAATTATAGACAATAATAATGCAACAACAATAACAATAATAATAATAATAATAATAATAATAATAATAATAATAATAATAATAATAATAATAATAATAATAATAAGAAGAAGAAGAAGAAGAAGAAGAAGAAGAAGTTGACGAGAACTTTGAGATGGAAGATTAACGTAATGATTAAACAATGATAAAAACAAATGTCAATGTTAGAGGATCCACTAATGTTATTTCAAACAAGTATAGTATAAACTCTTATTATTCAACTGGAAACCATACACAAAAGAGGTTCCAATCGGATGATTTGTCATTAATAGCTCATTATAAATTATTAACATGATCATATTAATTATCTTATTTAAGTAACCCAAACTTTTAAATATTATCAGGAATTCATGATGCTAACTTATGTTAACAACAAATCAAGTTCCTTTCATAGCACAAGTGTAGGTTACACCATATGGTTGGGCTATGAAAGTGCTAAGCATTTGTTGTACCAAGTGTTATACAACACAAATCTAGATTAACCATTTAACAAGCAAGGTATTAAGAATTAGTAAGATAAAAAGATAAGACATGTTAATATTAAACATTAAGGTCTATGTTGAGTTTACACTATACTTATTCTTACACCATTAGTGTAACATTTTCACCTTGATATAATAAACTTAGCTAAACATAATGAAGAAGAGAAGCACAAATAAACAAAATAAGAACATAAATAAGATACAAGTTAACTAAGTAAAGGAAAGGAAATGAAAAGCATAAATAAGATATTAATGAAAGCAAAACTTAAGAATTACAATAAATATAAAGAAAGAAATAAAAAACATGATCTTACTCTAAACAACCAAGATGCCTAAATGCATGTCAAATGTCTCCTTTTATAGGCCAAAATTTGGAACTATTGATTTGATGACTAATTATTAAGCGAGTGGCCAACTCTTGACCTGGTGATAATCCTTATCTTCTTGTCTGAAAAAAAACATCATTGCTAACATCAAAAATGAAACCAACTGTACCATGAAAGTTATAGAAAATTATCTTTATCTTTCCAAGAAAAAAAATTGAGATCATATGGACTTCTAGAACTCGAGATATGGGCTGAACACTGAATAGTGTCTGGGCTGCAAGATAGATTTGGACTTCTCCATTGTTGCTATAATTTGGACTTAAAAACGACCTTTTTAAATCTTGGACTCCACATGAAAGTTATAGGCCTATGTTTTATCGAATCTTTCCAAAACATTGAGGTCATTTGGACATCTAGAACTCGAGATATGACCTAATTACCGAACAGTGTTCTAGTTTGGACTGCACCAACATCTCTTTTCTAAGTTTGGCCCTCTCTTTGTCCTTTCAATTTCAATACTTAAACTCATCAATCAATCCTTTCATTTATGTGATAGGCCTGCATTTAAGATTAACATTTACCATAAATTAAAAGTATCTTATATTATTAGGTATGTTATTATAAAACATGTTTTAGTTAAGGAGTTATTGATACTTCAAGTGCAAAATGATGATACAAAACCTTGATAAAAATGCACTTTAAGTACTAATCAGAGGGGCATTGGTAGAAAAGACACTCAAGATTGCACGCCAATTGATCTCAAATATAGTAGCCAACTCCAAACAATTTGGCACTTGTGGAGACTTCCTAAGCAAACGAGTAAATGAGGTAAATATTTCTAACCTTGAGGATAAAGTTAGTGATCTTACTTCTCTTATGTGTTCTTTGGCTTGTGGAAATGTACAACATATGAAAGTTTGTAGCATATGCTCTTTACAAGGACATGCTTCGGATACGTGACCAATAATGCAAGAAGATTACATTGAACAAGCTAATGTGTTTGATGGAGCATTCAATGGACAACCTCAATGTAAGTATGATCCATTTTCCAACACATACAATCTCAGATGGAGAAATCATCCAAACTTACGCTATGGGAACCCGCCTTAACAAGGCAATCAAGGTCGACAGTTCCATCCTTATGGATTTCAGCCCCAACAGAATTATGAAGCAAGACAGCCCCCTCCATTCACAAACTCCAATGTTATGGGTCGTCATCCAGTGATGATATTAGTGAGATGATGAAAACTTTGGCTTCTAACACTATAACCTTGCAACAAAATGTCATGTCTTTTCAACAGGAAACAAGGTCAAGTATTTACAACTTGGAGAACAAATGGGGAAAGTAGCTTCAAATATGGGGAAATTGGAAGCACAAATGAATGGAAAATTGCCCTCCCAAGCATTGAATCCAAAAATGAATGTTAGTGTGATCATGCTACAAAGTGGGAAAGAACTTGGAAGGCAAAGGTCGAAACAAATTGACATGGAGGAAGAAGAAGAGATATAAACCAAATTGAGTACAAAGAAGAAACACCCTTCTCCTCCACAAACTGAAACAATGACCAACACTCCAAGGTAACTCTTTACTCAACTAATTCCAGTTTTAAAACAATTTCACCCTTTCCTATGAGTTCTTCTAGGTCAAAGAAAGAGGACAAAGAAATAGGATAAAGAAAAAGATATTTTAGAGGTTTTGAAGAAAGTAGAACTCATCATTCTTTTGCTTGATGCTATCAAGCAAATTCCCAATTATGCTAAATTCTTGAAGGAGTTGTGTACTCCCAAGAGAGTTTTCAAACTAAAAGTTAATGAAATGGTAAGCATGGGCGAAGTTGTATCTACTGTTCTTCAAAAGAATATGCCTTTGAAGCAAAAAGACCTAGGTGCATTTACTATCCCATATGTTATTGGTAATCCTAGTTTTAAAAGGGCTTTATATGATTTAAGTGCATCCATTAGTGTTATGCCTGAACATGTTTATGATTCTCTTAGTCTGGAGCCTTTGAATAAAACTAGTATTGTAATATAGCTTGTAGATCGTAGTTTTGTTTACCTACTTGGTGTGATATAAAATGTCCTAATCAAGATTGATAGTTTGGTCATTCCATGTGACTTTTATATTCTTGATATGGAACATGATTCTTGTGATTCATTAAACAACACTCCTATATTGTTTGGGAGACAATTCTTAAAAACTGTCAATACAAAGATTGATTGTGATAAGGATACTTTGTTTATGGAGGTAAGAGATGAAAAAATCGATTTTAATTTTCATGATGCAATGAAATATCCTTATAACAATGTTTACTCTATCACATGCTATGAACAAGTTGATAAGTGTGCAATAAGTTTGTGATTTTGATTGTGAGGATGGATTAAGCGTAGCTTTGAGCTATGGCTATGATTTTACCAAGATAAAAGAGATGGAGAGGCACATATGTGTTTCCCAAAACATGGACGAATCAGCATTGGCTTTGCAAGCTTTGCAAACTGTTCCCCATGGTAATGTCTTTATTGATTTAGTAACTTTCACATAAAAAAATTCTGCCATTTATTTTACAGGCCTTTAAGTTAGAATTGAAACCTTTCCCCAATAATTTGAAGTATGTATTCATTAGTGAAAACAATACACTTCTCATTATCATAGGAAAAGATTTGACAAGTGCACAAGAGGAAAAACTTGTGAAGTTGTTATATGATCACAGGACGGCCATTGATAGACTTTAGTCAACATTAATGGCATTAGTCCCTCCATGTGTATGCGTCACATATTATTAGAGGACAATGCAAAACCAATGAGGGAAATGTAAAGGAGGTTGAATCTGCCTATGATAGAGGTAGTGAAAGTTGAGATTTTAAAGTTATTAGATATAAGAGTCATTTACCCCATCATGGACAGTAAATGGGTGGCGCCTATCCATGTGGTGCCCAAAAAGAATGGAATCACATTGGTAAAGAACAAAAATGATGAACTCATTCCTACTCGCATTTCGAGTGGATGGAGAATGTGTGTTGATTATAGAAAGCTTAATCTCTCTACACACAAAGATCATTTCCCATTACCATTCATGGACCAAAATGCTTAAACGCCTGACAGGTAAGTCTTTTTATTGATTTTTTGATGGATATAGTGGATATAATCAAATTGTTATTAATCCTGAAAATCAAGAAAAGACTACATTTACATGTTCATTTGGTACATATGCATATAGTAGAATGCCCTTTGGTCTTTACAATGCACCGATAACTTTTCAAAGATGAATGATGAGTATTTTGTTTTTTACTATGTTGAAAGAATAATTGAAGTTTTCATGGATGATTTCACGGTGTATGGTGATTCTTTTGATAAATATCTAGAGAATTTATCTTTGATCTTGAAAAGGTGCATTGAAACTAACCTTGTCTTGAACTATGAAAAGTGTTATTTTATGGTAGAACAAGGAATAGTTCTTGGGCATGTTGTGTCTTCATATGGATTAGAGGTTGATAAAGCTAAAATAAATGTTATTTCAACATTACCTTACCCCTTATGCATGAGGAAAGTTCATTCTTTTCTGGGCCATGCAGGTTTCTATCTACGCTTTATCAAAGATTTCTAAGAGATTACAACACCCTTGTGCAACCTATTAGCCAAAGAAATGGATTTTGTGTTTGATCAAGCCTGTAAAGATGCCTATAATGAGCTTAAGAGGTGTGTCACATTTGCCCCTATCATCCAACTACCAAACTGGGATGAGCCTTTTGAGATAATGTGTGATGCGAGTGACTATACGGTATGAGTTGTCTTTGGGCAAAGAATTGGTAAGAATTTGCATGTTATAGCCTATGCTTCTTGCATGTTGGACGAAGTGCAATGCAATTACCACACAACTAAAAAGGAACTTTTGCAGTGGTGTTTACTCTAAAAAAATTCAGGTCATATTTACTTGGTATAAAAGTCATTGTTTTTACTGACCATGCAGCTTTGAGGTATATTTTGAAGAAAAAAGGGTCCAAACCAAGATTGATTAGGTGGATCTTGTTTTTACAAGAATTTGATCTTGAGATCAATGAAAAAAAAGGTGCCAAAAACCATATGGCTGATCACTTGAGCCGACTAAGGACCAAAGATATACAAACTAAAACAATAAAAGAGACATTTCCAATGAGCATTTGTATGAGTTACATTCCTTTAGAAGACCATGGTATGCTGATTTGGTGAACTATTTAGTCACCAAAAAATTCCCTCCAGGTTTTTCTCAACCCCAAAAACATAAGTTACGAGCTGATGCTAAATACTATTTTTGGGACACTCCTTACATGTAGAAATTTTATGTGGATCAAGTAGTTAGGAGATGTGTAAACCCTTGGTTATAATTTTTCTAGGTTATTAAAAGATGAGAAATTTAACTAATAGGAAAATGGTTAAATTAAATTAAAGAAACCTAAATCAAGATAAAAATAGTGAAATTAATGAAATGAAAAGTGAATATAGGACTAAATTTTTGAAAAGAAAAACATTTGTGAGGATAAAATGAATGCGTAAGACCAAAAGAGGACAATATTCAAATAACATAAGGTTAGGAGTTTATGTACAAATGATAAAAATAGGTGGGGATAAATGTGCAATTAACAAGATCATATAACTATAAATATCATTCTATTTTCTCTCTTAGAGTGACTTGCAAGAGCAAGAGATAGTTTAAAGAGAGGCTGGAGAGAAGATATATTGATGACAGAACATCCAATACTTATAACTCCACCTTCCACTGTTGAATCAAAACGATATTGTGATATGTTATTCTCCTCTATATCGTGTACATTTTTACTAAAGGGCTTTTTTATATCAGTCCCCGTTTGAGATAAATCGCGGGAGGAAAATATCTGGGAAAATACATTTCTGGATAGTCTTTTTCGTTCATTGTTTTCACCTCTAGCCACCGTTGGATCAAGCTATAATTTGGATACGTTGTTCTTCCTTATGCTTTCTTGATTTGGAACGGTGGAGATTAGAAAAACACACTTGGTATAGTAGTTGTACTTCTCGCATAGTAGGTCTGGAAGTTTGAGGTCAATTCGGTTAAACCCATATTTTTGGAAATTTCACCATTCGATGAAGTTGATATTTGGATATCTTATACTCTTAATAACATATTATTACTTGACTGTATGGATTGTGTGGAATATTATTTGCTAGTTATTTATGGTTGATTGAAACTATTATCAAGGACTGTGTTTAGAATAATATTGTTCAGAAAGTTTGTAAAATTGATAAGAATGCTTTATTTTAACGTTAAGAGAGAATTCAAGTAGGAGGATGAGAGAATTAGGATCAAGTTCTCAAAGTAATTGTAGTTTTGGATGTTAGCTTACTAAGGAAATTGGTCTTACTTAATTTGGAGCTGTAAAACCTCAGCTATGGGTCACCAGCTGAGATTGGGTCTTGACAGGCCTTGTAGGGTAGTAGGTATGGTTTGTTAATAAGCAATTTTGACTATCTTAGAGGTAGAATTGGGTTCTCCTTCCACAAAGAACTTGTAGCCTCGTGTCTTAGGTTTCCAACAAGACCAATCTCGCTTGCAATGGAGTTCTATAACTCTAGATATAGTTAAAAATCTGAGGAGAAGTCGGACAGTAACATTTTAATATTAAGACAGTAATAGTTGGTCAATAACTATCTAATATTTGTTGATGAGCAATTGTGACTATCTTAGAGGTAGAACTGGTTCTCTTTCTTTCAAATAACTTGTAGCCTTGTGTTTTAGCTTTCCAACAAGACCAATCTCATTTGAAATGGAGTTCCATAACGCTATATATAGTTAACAATCTAAAGAGAGGTCGAACATTAATAGTTCATCAAGACAATAATAGTTGGGCAGTAAGAGTCCAATATTTGTTGACGAGCATTTTTTACTATCTTAGAGGCAGAACTGGGTTCTCTTTCCTTCAGAGAATTTGTATCCTCGTGTCTTAGCTTTCCAACAAGACCAATCTTGCTTGAAATGAAGTTTTATAACTCTAGATATAGTTAACAATCTGAAAAGAGGTTGGACAGTAACAATTCAATATCAAGATAGTAACAGTTGGATAGTAGCAATCTAATATTTGTTGATAAGCAATTTTGACTATCTTAGAGGTAGAACTGGGTTCTCTTTCCTTCAGAGAGCTTGTAGCCTCATGTCTTAGTTTTCCAACGAGACCAATCTCGTTTTAAATGGAGTTTCATAACTCTAGATATAGTTACAAATCTGAGAAGACATCGGACAATAATAGTTCAATATCAAGACAGTCACAATTGAACAATAATAGTCCAATGTTTGTTGATGAGCAATTTTGACTATCTTAGAGGCAGAGCTAGGTTCTCCTTCTTTTAAAGAACTTATAGCTTCATATCTTAGCTTTCCAATGAGACCAATCTTACTTGAAACAGAGTTCTATAACTCTAGATATAGTTAAAAATCTGAGGCGAGGTTGGACAGTAGCAGTTCAATGTCAAAACAGTAATGATTGGACAATAACATTCCAATATTGTTGATGAGCAATTTTGACTATCTTAGAAGCAAAACTGGGTTCTCCTTTCTTTAGAGAACTTATAGCCTCATGTCTTAGCTTTCCAACGGGACCAATCTCGCTTAAAATGGAGTTATATAACTCTAGATATAGTTACAAATCTAAGGAGATATCAGACAATAATAGTTTAATATCAAGACAGTAATAGTTGAACAATAATAATCCAATGTTTGTTGATGAGCAAGTTTGACTTTCTTAGAGGCAGAGCAAGGTTCTCCTTCCTTTAACGAACTTATACTCATGTCTTAGCTTTCCAGCGAGACCAATCTCGCTTTAAACGGAGTTTTATAACTCTAGATATAGTTAAAAATCTAAGGAGAGGTTGGACAGTAATAGTTCAATGTCAAGACAGTAACAGTTCAAATCTAGACAATAACATTTCAAATATAAAGAAAGGAATGATAACTATGGTTAGATAAAGGATGACAATATTAATGGGTGTAATGAGAAAAACATAAAATATAAAGAAATGAATGATAACTATTGTTGGATAAAGGATGACAACATTAATGGGTGTAATGAGAATAACATAAAATATAAAGAAAGAAATGATTGAAGGAAATATCTATTAGCTATTGATATGATAATTATAAAACATATCCTTGAATGAGAAAAATTTATGAGATGAGCCTGTGACTGCAGAAGGGACCACTAGTGTGGTGCAACAGTAGCAATAGGGGAGCACGAGTAGAGCTTCTATTGTAGGTAGGTGACTTCCACCTTCTTTTTTAATAACTTTGAATAATGAAATACTTTATCATGAATGTTATAGTATTGTGTTAATTCAGATATCAGATAGCTAAATGCTTAAATGTTGACAAATGTTTGATAGCTTCAGCTAATGGCATTTGAAGGTATGGCCGGGACAAACGATTGATTAGCTTCGGCTAATGGCATCCGAAGGGATGTTCGGGAAAAATGATTAGCTTCGGCAAATGGCATCCGAATGTATGACCAAGACAAACGAATGATTAGCTTTGGCTAATGGCATCCAAATGGATGATCGGGATAATTAGCTTTAGCTAATGGCATCAGAAGGGATGACCGGGGCAAACAATTGATCAGCTTCGGCTAATGGCATCCAAATGGATGGATGAGACAAATGAGTGATTAGCTTCGGCTAATGACATCCAAATGGATGACTGGGACAAAAAGTTGATTAACTTTCGCTAATGGCATCTGAATGGATGACCGAGACAAATAAATGATTAGCTTTGGCTAATGGCATCCAAAAGGATGACCAAGACAAACGGTTGATTAGCTTTGGCTAATGGTATTTGAATGGATGACCGGGACAAACGTTTGATTAGCTTTGGCTGATGGCATTTGAAGTGGATGGGCGGGGTGAGTGAACGGTTAACCTTGACAAATGATGCTTTAAGAGGATGGTCATATTTAAGATTATTGTTGATTGCAAGAATTGGTGCATCTATATGCATTGCAAGTTGTTTATACTAGGAATATAAAGGAACTATAAATGTCAGGCTTCAAACATGAGATAATGTTAATGCTTCATTAAACTGCTAAACCGTTTCTTATTATTATTATTTTTAAGTAATTGCATTCTTATAAATGTTTAATACTACGGCATGGATGTCACACCAACAAGGTGCCTAGGAAACCCAATACACAAGAACCTATTTTTGCAAGGAATCATGTAGTTGCATTCTAAATCATAATGTATTTTGTATGAATCAATGTCCAAATTTTGGCCTATAAAAGGAGGCATTTGCCATGCATTTAGGCATCTTGGTTTTTCAGATCAAGAGCATGCTGTTTATTTCTTTATTTATATTTTTATAATGTTTAAGTTTTATTTCATGTTATATTTTCCTTAATCTCTTGTTTATGCTTTTCATTTCCTTTACTATACTTATGTTCTTATGTTGTTTATTTATGTTTATTGTCTTCATTATGTTTAGCTAAGTTTATTATGTCAAGATGAAAAGGTTACACTAATAGTGTTAGAATATGTATAATATAAACTCAACATGAACTTCAATATTTATATCCAAGAAAGTTTGTTATTAACATGCCTTATCTTATTATCTTACTAATTCTTAATACCTTGCTTGTTAAATGGTTAATCTAGATTTGTGTTGTATAACACTTGGTACAACAAAGGCTTGGCACTTTCATAGCCAACCGTATGGTATAAACCTACACTTATGCTATAAAAGGAACTTGATTTGTTGTTAACATAAGTTAGCATCATGAATTCCTGACAATATTTAAAACTATGGTGTTACTAAAATAAGATAATTAATATGATCATGTTAAAAATTTATAATGAACTATTAAGGATAAATCATCCGATTGGAACCTCCTTTATGTGTGGTTTCCAGTTGATTAATAAAAAGAGTTTATACTATACTTATTTCTAATACTATTAGTGGATCCTTTAACCCTGACAATTATTTTATCATTGTTTAATACTTACATCAATATCCCATAAAATTCTCATAAACTCTTTATATATATATATATATATATATATATATATAATTTGTAATTTATATAGTTCACCTTCTTATGATTCGACCCCGGTCTTGCCGAGTTATTTATTACTTCGACACTCCTGCACTTGAGAGAAGACATCAATTTTTTGGTCGTGTCAAGTTTTTGGCGCCGTTGCCGGGTGGTAAATTTCTATACAAATTATAAATCTTGTTATATTTTTCTCCTTTCACTTTTCTTTTATCTAACTTTTATTTCTTGTGTTTTGTCTCCTTTTGTTTTTGTTTTTCTCTTCTTCTTTCTATTCTCTTCCTACATGTACATGAGAGTTTGGTCACATACATTAAATGATAGACTTTGTAGGGTATCCTCATCTTCTTTAGAAAACATGGCTGAAGAAGATAATCAATCGTTTTATAATGAGAATAATCGGGTCAGAACACTTAGAAACTAAATGAATCCAACAAGAACAATTGCGCAATCATGTATATTTTTTCCTCCTGATACATCTCTTTTTAATTTTAAGCCAAGCATTATTCAACTTTTACCTTCTTTTCATGACTTAGATCTAGAAAACCCATACTTGCATTTGAGAGAATTTGAAGAAGTTTGTAACATTTATAATGACTCAAATTGTACCAGGAATACCATCAGATTAAAGCTTTTTCCTTTTTATTTAAAAGATAAAGCTAAAGCATGGCTATAAAATTTGAGACCAGGATCCATTCGTGCCTGGGATGAAATGCAACAACAATTTTCATCATATAGATAATGGTTCATCTAGCTCTTAGGAAATCAAGACCATCTCTTGAAAAGTGGTGCATAATGCACAAAGGAGATCAAGGCCATCCCATAAAGAGTGGTGCATATAACATTTAAGAAATCAACCCTATCCCCTTAATAATGGTGTATATCGCACTACGGAGACCAAGTCCATCCTTTGAAGAGTGGTGTATATAACACTCAGGAGATCAAGCCCATCCCTTGAAAATGGTGTATATAGCACTTTGAAGATCAAGTCCATCACTTGAAGAAAGGAACATATAATAATATAGATATCAAGTCCATCATATGGATAGTTATGCACAAAATAGTGGGGAGATCAAGCCTATCTATTAAAGAGTGGAATATATAGGACTCAAAAGGTCAAGTTCATTAGTTAAAGACTAGTACATATAGAACTAGAGAGATCAAGTTCATTTAATGAAGAGTGGTTCATATAACACTTAGAAGATCAACTTCATCCCTTGAAAAAATGATGCAAATGCACAAGGGAGATCAAGGTCATCCCATGAAGAGTGATGCATATAACATTCAGGAGATCAAGCCCATCCCTTAAAGAATGGAGCATATAACACTACAGAGATCAAGTTCATCCTTTGAAGAGTGGTGCATATAGCACTAGAAGTTCAACTCCATCCCTTGCAAAGTGGAGCATATAATAATATAAAGATCAAGTGCTTCTCATGGATGGTGACAGATATAGCACTTGGAAGATCAAGTCCATCACTTGAAGAGCGAAGCAAAAAATAATATAGAGATCAAGTATATCCCATGGAGAGTGCATAACATTGGGGAGATAAAACCTATCCCATAAAGAATGGTATATATAGGACTTAGAAGATCAAGTTCATTAGTTAAGAAGTGGTGCAAGATTGGTTCGTATAACACTTGGAAGATCAAGCCCATCCTTTGAAAAGTTGTGCAAAAAGCACAATGGAGATCAAGGTCATCCCATGAAGATTGGTGCATATAACACTTAAGAGATCAAGCCCATCCCTTGAACAATGGTGTATATAGCACTAGAGAGATCAAGTCCATCCTTTGAAGAGTGGTGTATATAACACTCAAGAGATAAAGCCAATCTCTTGAAGAATGGTGCATATAACACTACAAAGATCAAGTCCATCTCTTGAAGAGTGGTGCATATAGCACTAAGAGATTATTTGTGATTCGTTGCCAAAGTTGAGTTGTGTGCAGGGAATTTGTGATTCGCTGCCGAAAATGAGTCATTTATAGTGAATTAGCATTCACTGCTGAATTGTGTGTTTTGCAACAAATTTGTGATTCGCTGCCAAAGTCGAGCTATCTGTAGTGAATTTGTGATTTGCTGCCAAAACTGAGTTGTTTGCAGCGAATGCTAATTCATTACCGAAATGTGTGTTTTGTAGCGAATTTGTGATTCACTACCGAAGTTGAGTTGTCTGTAGTGAATTAGATTCACTATTGAAACTGAGTTGTCTACAGCGAATTAGCATCCGCTGTCGAAATGTGTGTTTTATAGCAAATTTGTGATCCATTGCTGAAGTTGAGTTGTCTACAGCGAATTTGTGATTCGCTGTAGAAACTGAGTTGTCTACAGCGAATTAGCATTCGCTATCGAATTGTGTGTTCTGCAGTGAATTCTTGATTCATTGCCAAAACTGAGGAGTTTGTAGAAAAATTATGATTCCCTGCCGAAACTGAGTTACCTGCAGCGAATTAGCATTCATTGTTGAATTGTGTGTCCTACAGCAAAATTGTGATTCACTGCTGAAGTTGTACTGTTTGCAGCAAATTTGTGATTCGTTACCCAAATTGAGTTGTCTGCAGAGAATTAGTGTTCGCTGCTGGAATTGTGGTGCCAACACCAAAACAATTTTCAATGTTGAATTAGGCAGCCTACAGCGAACCAGTTTTCGCTGCTGATTTCTAAAATAGGCCTTCCGGGCATAAATGACTTAAATGCTGGTAATAATTTCATGGTATGACGGTGTAAAATATGGAACAGTTGAATGTGATGAACTCTTGAAATAAGTATGGTGATGAATGTGATTCAAAAATACAAATGTACTGCTTTATGGCCATTGATGTCTTATGTGCTGCGGTCGAGATCAGACCATCGTCAAAACAAGAACAACTCACAGGTGGAGCAGGTAGGTGACTTTCACCTTCCTTTTTTCATAACATTGAATAATGAAATACTTTATCATGAATGTTATCGTATTATATTAGTACAAATATCAGATTGCCAAATGCTTAAATGTTGACATATGGTTGATTAGCTTTGACTAATCGCATCCGAAGGGGTGATCGGGACATATGAATGATTAGCTTTGGCTAAGGGCATCTGAATGGATGACTAGGATAAATAAATGATTAGCTTCGACTAATGACATCCAAAAGGATGACCGGGAGAAATGAAGGATTAGCTTCGACAAATAGTTGATTAGCTTTGGATGATGGCATCCGAAGTGGATGGCCGAGGTGAGTGAACGATTAACCTTACAAATGATTCCTTAAGAGGATAGCCGGATTTAAGATTATGGCCAATTGCAAGAATTGTTGCATTTATATTTTCTACAAGTTGTTTATACCAAGTACATGAAGGAACTATAAATGTCACGCTTCAAACATGGGATAATGTTAATGTTTCATTAAATTGTCAAACCGTTTATTATCATTATTATTATTAAGTAATTGCATTTTTATAAATGTTTTGTATTGTAGTAGGGATGTCACACCAACAAGGTACCTAGGAAACCCAATACATGGGAACCTACTTTTACAAGGAATCATGTAGTTGCATTCTAAATCACAATGTATTTTGTATGAATCAATGTACTAAATGTAAAACTATTATTAGATCCTTTTTGTTTGAATTCGTGATGACTATTAGTAGGATAAAAATGCAAACTCATTTCTATGTATGTATATTTTTAATGTGAACTTCTAATCATGTAAACATAATATTATGTGTTTATGTAAGATCCACCTTTAAATGAAACGTTGATTGTTGATGTATGGATTGTATCTTGATGATGTGGGGGAACAGGTTCGTTGATTACCAACATGAAGTGTCTTAAGTATAAAAAAGAAATTACTGTTGTTTTGGGCTTGAAAAGCTAGGTCATTACGTAGTTCTAGGAGATCAAGTCCATCACATGAACACTAGTGTGTATGGCACTAGGCAGATCAAGGACATCCCTTTAAGAGTGGTGCATATAGCACTAAAGAGATCAAGTACATCCCATTAAGAGTGGAATATATAACCCTGGGAAGATCAAGTTCATCCATTGTAGAGTGGTCCATGTACAACTGTAGAGATAAAGTTCATCCTATGCAAAGTGGTTCATATAGCACTAACAATATTGAGTCCATCCCATAGGGAGTGGTGTACATAGCATTTGGGAGATCGAGTCCATCCCATGGTGAGTGATGCATATAGTAATATGGAGAATGAGTCCATCCTATTAAGAGTGATGTATATAACACTAGGAAGATAAAGTTCATCCCATGCAAAACGGTGCATATAACACTAGGGATATGGAGTCCATCCCATAAGGAGTGGTGTATATAGCTCCTAGGTGTTCGAGCCCATTCTATAGACAATGGAGCATATAGCACTAGGAAGAACAAGTCCATTCCATAAAGAGTCTTGGATATAACACTAGGAAGATCAAATCTATCTCTTTGAGAGTAGTGCATATAGCAATGGAGTGATGTAGTTTATCCGTTGGTGAGAGGTATAAAAAACACTGCAGAGATCAACTCCATCACTTGGCAAGTGGTGCATATTGCACTGGGAGATTAAGTCCATCCTATTGAGAGTGGTACATATAGCATTGGGAAGATCAAGTTCATCGCATAGAGAGTGGTGTATATGGCAATGAGTGGTGCATATGGCAATGAGGAGAACAAGTTCATTCTATGAAGAGTGGTGTATATAGCATTAGATCGATCAAGTCCAGCATATAGAAAGTGGTGTATATAGCACTAAGAAGATCAAGTTTATCCCTTTAAGAGTGATGTATATAGCAATGGCGAGATTAAGTCCATCTCATTGAGAGTGGATCATATAGCCTAGGGTAGATCAACTCCATCCCTTGGTGAGTGGCACATATAACACTAGAGATACGAAGTTCATCCCATAGAGAGTGGAGCATAAAACATTTGGGAGATGAGTCCATCCAATGGGGTATGGTGTACATAGCTCTTGGGAGATCAAGTCCATCCCATTGAGAGTGGAGCATATAGCACTAGGAAGAACAAGTGCATTCCATAAAGAGTGTTGCATGTAGCACTAGGAAGATCAATTCCATCTCTTTGAGAGTGGTGTATTATAGCAATGAAGAAGATGAAGTTTATCCTTTTGAAGAGTGGTGCTTATAGCACTAGAGAGATCTCAACTCCATCCATTGAAAAGTGGTGCATATAGCCTCTAGAAGATCAAGTTCATCTTATAGAGAGTGGTGCATAGAGAACCGGGAGGATTGATTCCATCCCATGAGGAATGGTGTATATAGCATTTTATGATCAAGTACATCCCATGGTCAATGGTGCATATAGCAATAGGGAGAACGAGTTCATCCCATAAAGAGTGGTGCATATAGCAATATGAAGATTAAGTCCATCCCATAGAGAGTGATGCATATAGCATTGAGGAGATCAAGTCCATCCATTTGATAGTGGTGCATATAGCATTGGATCGATCAAGGTCCATCACATGGATAGTGGTGTATATGACACTAGTGAAATCAAGTTCATCTCTTTGAGAGTGGTGCATATTAGCACTAGCAAGATCAAGTTCGTCCCATGGAAAAATGGTGCATTATAACACTGGATTAATAAATCTATTGCATGGATAGTGGTGTATATGGCACTAAAAGATCAAGTCAATTCCATGGATAGTGGTGGATATGGCTCTGTGAAGATCAAGTTTGTCCATTGATAATGGTGCATTTAGCACAAAAAGAGATCAAGTCCATCCCATATAGAGTGGTTGTATATAAAACTATTTAGGATCAAGTCCATCCATGAGGAGTGTTGTTTATAGCAATGAGGAGATCAAATCCCATCCATTGGATAGTCATGCATATAGCACGGATCACTTAAAGTTCATCATCCATGGATAGTGGTGTATATAGCACTGAGGGATCTAGTCCATTCCATAAGGAGTGGTGTATATTGCATTTTTAGAGATCGAGTCCATCTTGTGGGGAGTGGTGCATATAGCAATGGGAGAAACAAGTCCATCCCATGTAAAGTGGTTGCATCTCTAGAAGATCAAGTCCATCCTATGAAACAGTGGCGTATATGGCATTAGACAGATCAAAGGCATCCCTTTAAGAGTGGTGCACTATAGCACTAGGAAGATTAGGTCCATCCCATTGAGAGTGAAGTATATAACCCTAAGAAGATCATAATCCCCATCCCTTAGAGAATGGTCCATATATGCAAAAGATAAAGTTCATCCTATGCAGAGTGGTGCATATAGCACTAGGAAGAATGAGTCCATCCCATAAAGAGTCTTGGATCTAACACTAGAAGATCAAGTCCATCTCTTTGAGAGTGGTGCATATAGTAATGGAGTGATGTAGTTTATCCCTTGGTGAGAGGTGTATATATAGTGTTAGAGATCAACTCCATCACATGGAGAGTGGTGTGTATTTTCATCATGGAGATCAATTCATCCTATTCAGAGTGATGTATATAGCACTGAGAAGATCGAGTTCATCCCATAAGGGGTGGTGTATATAGCACTTGAGAGATCAAACACATCCCATAGTGAGTGGTACATATAGCAATGGGTAAAATAAGTCTATCTCTTGGAGAGTGGTGCATATAACACTAGGAAGATGAAGTTCATCCCATAAAGAGTGGTGTATATAGCATTTGGGAGATCGAATCTATCTCATAGTGACTGGTGCATATAGCAATAAAGAGAATGAGTCCATCACATGGAGAGTTATACATATAGCACTAGAGAGATTAGTCCAACCCTTTATGGGTGGAGCATATAGACCTGAGAGATCAAGTACATCCTTTAGATAATGGTGCATATAGCCTTAGAGAATATGAAGTTCATCCCAATGGAGAGTGGAGCATCAACAAAACACTTGGAGATTAAGTCCATCCTATAGGGTGTGGTGTATATAGCTCTTGGCAGTTCGAGTCCATCCAATAAAGAATGGAGCATATAGCACTGGGGAGAACAAGTTCATCCTATAAAGAGTGTTGCATATAACACTTGAAATATCAAGTCCATCTCTTTGAGAATGATGCATATAACAGTGGAGTGATGAAGTTTATCCCTTTGAGAGTGGTGCATATAGCACTAGAGACATCAACCTCGTCCTTTGGAGAGTGGTGCATATTTCACTGGATCGAGTCCATCCTATAGAGAGTGGTGTATATAGCATTTTTTAGATCGAGTTTATCCCATGGTGAGTGATGCATATAGCAATAATGAGAATGAGTCCATCCTATAAAGATTGGTGCATATAATGCTATGAAGATCAAGTCCATCCTATAGAGAATGATGCATATAGCATCAAGAGATCAAGTCCATCATTTGATAGTGGTGCATATAACAATGGATCGATCAAGTCCATCCTATGGATAATGGTGTATATGGCACTAAGAGAACAGTCCATCCTTTGAGAGTGGTGCATATAGCACTAGCGGAGATCAAGTTCACCTCATACAAGTGGTGCGTATAGCGCTGGAACGATCAAGTCTATTCCATGGATAATGGTGCATATGCACTGGGGAGATGCAGTTCATCTTGAAGAGTGGTGCACATAACATTGTAGAGATCAAAAGTCCTTCCCATTGAGAGTGATGCATATAGCATAGGGCGGAGATCAAATCAATTTATTAAAAAGTGGTGCATATAGCATTGAATGAATCAAGTTTATCTCGTAGAGAGTGGTGCATGTAG